>NC_088232.1:56975592-57025592 GCF_036934945.1 Oncorhynchus masou masou
TATCGCTCCTCACAGCCTCTCCTTCCCTATCTCTCCTCTCCTCACATCCTCTCCTTCCCTATCTCTCCTCTCCTCACATCCTCTCCTTCCCTATCTCTCCTCTCCTCACATCCTCTCATTCCCTATCTCTCCTCTCCTCACATCCTTCTCCTTCCCTATGGCTCCTCAGAGCCTCTCCTTCCCTATCTCTCCTCTCCTCACAGCCTCTCCTTCCCTATCTCTCCTCTCCTCACAGCCTCTCCTTCTTTCTCTCTCCTCTCCTAACAGTCTCTCCTTCCCTATCTCTCCTCTCCTCACATCCTTCTCCTTCCCTATCTCTCCTCTCCTCACAGCCTCTCCTTCCCTATCTCTCCTCTCCTAACAGCCTCTCATTCCCTATCTCTCCTCTCCTAACAGCCTCTCCTTCCCTATCTCTCCTCTCCTCACATCCTTCTCCTTCCCTATCTCTCCTCTCCTCACAGCCTCTCCTTCCCTATCTCTCCTCTCCTCACAGCCTCTCCTTCCCTATCTCTCCTCTCCTCACAGCCTCTCCTTCCCTATCTCTCCTCTCCTAACAGCCTCTCATTCCCTATCTCTCCTCTCCTCACATCCTCTCCTTCCCTATCTCTCCTCTCCTCACAGCCTCTCCTTCCCTATCGCTCCTCACTTCCTCTCATTCCCTATCTCTCCTCTCCTCACAGCCTCTCCTTCCCTATCTCTCCTCTCCTAACAGCCTCTCCTTCCCTATCTCTCCTCTCCTAACATCCTCTCCTTCCCTATCTCTCCTCTCCTCACAGCCTCTCCTTCCCTATCGCTCCTCACTTCCTCTCATTCCCTATCTCTCCTCTCCTCACAGCCTCTCCTTCCCTATCTCTCCTCTCCTCACATCCTCTCCTTCCCTATCTCTCCTCTCCTAACAGCCTCTCATTCCCTATTTCTCCTCTCCTCACATCCTCTCCTTCCCTATCTCTCCTCTCCTCACAGCCTCTCCTTCCATATCTCTTCTCTCCTCAAAGCCTCTCCTTCCCTATCTCTCCTCTCCTCTCCTCACAGCCTCTCCTTCCATATCTCTTCAAAGCCTCTCCTTCCCTATCTCTCCTCTCCTCACAGCCTCTCATTCCCTATCTCTCCTCTCCTCACATCCTTCTCCTTCCCTATCTCTCCTCTCCTCACATCCTTCTCCTTCCCTATCTCTCTTCTCCTCACATCCTCTCCTTCCCTATCTCTCTTCTCCTCACATCCTCTCCTTCCCTATCTCTCCTCTCCTCACATCCTTCTCCTTCCCTATCTCTCCTCTCCTCATCCTTCTCCTTCCCTATCTCTCCTCTCCTCACATCTTCTCCTTCCCTATCTCTCCTCTCCTCACATCCTCTCCTTCCCTATCTCTCCTCTCCTCACATCCTCTCCTTCCCTATCTCTCCTCTCCTCACATCCTCTCCTTCCCTACCTCTCCGTACTGGTGTGTCTGGGTTCAGTATAGTACAGCTGGAGAAGGGAGCAGCATGTCCCCATACATTGTCCCAGATGGATCCCTCCTTATTGTGGACTACTGTGGACCAGGGGCCCATAGATGCACTTCAATGACAATTACAGTGTAATCTACGCTGTTAGTACGTCTCCTTGTGTTGCTCATTACTATCATTAGGCTAAGGACTGTTTAAGATTTCACGTCTAGGAGACAGACACTGATGAACCTGGGCGGTTTGGGGAGTCTCAGTCTAAATGATTTACCTCTGTTTATTATACAGAGAGGGTGTCCTGGCACCAGGCGTTGCAACGATACATGTTTTATACATATACATGGAAAAGAGCTGCATGTGATCTCAGATGAAACGTAGTGTATCCTGTCATCTTCGCCCTGCCCGTCTCGTTGATCCTCTCAGCTCTCTGTGTGTCAGGGAAACGTAGTGTATCCTGTCATCTTCGCCCTGGCCGTCTCGTTGATCCTCTCAGCTCTCTGTGTGTCAGGGAAACGTAGTGTATCCTGTCATCTTCGCCCTGCCCGTCTCGTTGATCCTCTCAACCTGGCCGTCTCGTTGATCCTCTCAGCCTGGCCCGTCTCGTTGATCCTCTCAGCTCTCTGTGTGTCAGGGAAACGTAGTGTATCCTGTCATCTTCGCCCTGGCCGTCTCGTTGATCCTCTCAGCCTGGCCCTTCTCGTTGATCCTCTCAGTCTGGCCCTTCTCATTGATCCTCTCAGCTTGGCCCGTCTCGTTGATCCTCTCAGTCTGGCCCGTCTCGTTGATCCTCTCAGCCTGGCCCGTCTCGTTGATCCTCTCAGTCTGGCCCTTCTCGTTGATCCTCTCAGCCTGGCCCGTCTCATTGATCCTCTCAGCTTGGCCCGTCTCGTTGATCCTCTCAGTCTGGCCCGTCTCGTTGATCCTCTCAGCCTGGCCCGTCTCGTTGATCCTCTCAGTCTGGCCCGTCTCGTTGATCCTCTCAGCCTGGCCCGTCTCATTGATCCTCTCAGCTTGGCCCGCCTCTCGTTGATCCTCTCAGTCTGGCCCGTCTCGGCCCCTCGCTGATCCTCCCAGTCTGGCCCGTTGATCCTCTCAGCCTGGCCCGTCTCGTTGATCCTCTCAGTCTGGCCCGTCTCGTTGATCCTCTCAGCTTGGCCCGTCTCGTTGATCCTCTCAGTCTGGCCCGTCTCGTTGATCCTCTCAGCCTGGCCCGTCTCGTTGATCCTCTCAGCTTGGCCCGTCTCGTTGATCCTCTAAGCCTGGCCCTTCTCGTTGATCCTCTCAGCTTGGCCCGTCTCGTTGATCCTCTCAGCCTGGCCCTTCTCGTTGATCCTCTCAGTCTGGCCCGTCTCGTTGATCCTCTCAGCTTGGCCCTTCTCGTTGATCCTCTCAGCCTGGCCCGTCTCGTTGATCCTCTCAGCTCTCTGTGTGTCAGGGAAACGTAGTGTTTCCTGTCATCTTCGCCCTGGCCGTCTCGTTGATCCTCTCAGCCTGGCCCGTCTCGTTGATCCTCTCAGCCTGGCCCGTCTCGTTGATCCTCTCAGCTCTCTGTGTGTCAGGGAAACGTAGTGTTTCCTGTCATCTTCGCCCTGGCCCGTCTCGTTGATCCTCTCAGCCTGGCCCGTCTCGTTGATCCTCTCAGCTCTCTATGTGTCAGGGAAACGTAGTGTATCCTGTCATCTTCGCCCTGGCCGTCTCGTTGATCCTCTCAGCTCTCTGTGTGTCAGGGAAACGTAGTGTATCCTGTCATCTTCGCCCTGGCCGTCTCGTTGATCCTCTCAGCTCTCTGTGTGTCAGGGAAACGTAGTGTATCCTGTCATCTTCGCCCTGGCCGTCTCGTTGATCCTCTCAGCTCTCTGTGTGTCAGGGAAACGTAGTGTTTCCTGTCATCTTCGCCATGGCCGTCTCGTTGATCCTCTCAGCTCTCTGTGTGTCAGGGAAACGTAGTGTTTCCTGTCATCTTCGCCCTGGCCGTCTCGTTGATCCTCTCAGCTCTCTGTGTGTCAGGGAAACGTAGTGTATCCTGTCATCTTCGCCCTGGCCGTCTCGTTGATCCTCTCAGCTCTCTGTGTGTCAGAGAAGCTCTGTGTGTCAGAGAAACGTAGTGTATCCTGTCATCTTCGCCCTGGCCGTCTCGTTGATCCTCTCAGCTCTCTGTGTGTCAGGGAAACGTAGTGTATCCTGTCATCTTCGCCCTGGCCGTCTCGTTGATCCTCTCAGCTCTCTGTGTGTCAGGGAAACGTAGTGTTTCCTGTCATCTTCGCCCTGGCCGTCTCGTTGATCCTCTCAGCTCTCTGTGTGTCAGGGAAACGTAGTGTATCCTGTCATCTTCGCCCTGGCCGTCTCGTTGATCCTCTCAGCTCTCTGTGTGTCAGGGAAACGTAGTGTTTCCTGTCATCTTCGCCCTGGCCGTCTCGTTGATCCTCTCAGCTCTCTGTGTGTCAGGGAAACGTAGTGTATCCTGTCATCTTCGCCCTGGCCGTCTCGTTGATCCTCTCAGCTCTCTGTGTGTCAGGGAAACGTAGTGTATCCTGTCATCTTCGCCCTGGCCGTCTCGTTGATCCTCTCAGCTCTCTGTGTGTCAGGGAAACGTAGTGTATCCTGTCATCTTCGCCCTGGCCGTCTCGTTGATCCTCTCAGCTCTCTGTGTGTCAGGGAAACGTAGTGTATCCTGTCATCTTCGCCCTGGCCGTCTCGTTTATCCTCTCAGCTCTCTGTGTGTCAGGGAAACGTAGTGTATCCTGTCATCTTCGCCCTGGCCGTCTCATTGATCCTCTCAGCTCTCTATGTGTCAGGGAAACGTAGTGTTTCCTGTCATCTTCGCCCTGGCCGTCTCGTTGATCCTCTCAGCTCTCTGTGTGTCAGGGAAACGTAGTGTATCCTGTCATCTTCGCCCTGGCCGTCTCGTTGATCCTCTCAGCTCTCTGTGTGTCAGGGAAACGTAGTGTATCCTGTCATCTTCGCCCTGGCCGTCTCGTTTATCCTCTCAGCTCTCTGTGTGTCAGGGAAACGTAGTGTATCCTGTCATCTTCGCCCTGGCCGTCTCGTTGATCCTCTCAGCTCTCTGTGTGTCAGGGAAACGTAGTGTATCCTGTCATCTTCGCCCTGGCCGTCTCGTTGATCCTCTCAGCTCTCTGTGTGTCAGGGAAACGTAGTGTATCCTGTCATCTTCGCCCTGGCCGTCTCGTTGATCCTCTCAGCTCTCTGTGTGTCAGGGAAACGTAGTGTTTCCTGTCATCTTCGCCCTGGCCGTCTCATTGATCCTCTCAGCTCTCTATGTGTCAGGGAAACGTAGTGTATACTGTACAACCTCAATTCTGATCTAGTCATTTGGTTATTTTTATCCACTTGTCTCCATCATCATCAGCCAACGCTGTGAAGGATGACAAACAGCCTAAAGCAAACACATTACCATGGTTTCCTAGAAAGACGCCCCAAGAGGAAGAGAGGCTCAATATTAATTATATCAATATTTTGCTGAAGACATTGATCATCTAGAAAATGTTTGTTCTCCATTGGCTGTACCCCCCTATCCTCTCATGGCTGTCCTCTCCTCTCATGGCTGTCACCTCCTCTCCTCTCATGGCTGTCCCCTCCTCTCCTCTCATGGCTGTCCCCTCCTCTCCTCTCATGGCTGTCCCCTCCTCTCCTCTCATGGCTGTCCTCTCCTCTCATGGCTGTCCCCTCCTCTCCTCTCATGGCTGTCCCCTCCTCTCCTCTCATGGCTGTCACCTCCTCTCCTCTCATGGCTGTCCCCTCCTCTCCTCTCATGGCTGTCCACTCCTCTCCTCTCATGGCTGTCCACTCCTCTCCTCTCATGGCTGTCCCCTCCTCTCCTCTCATGGCTGTCCTCTCCTCTCATGGCTGTTCCCTCCTCTTCTCTCATGGCTGTCACCTCCTCTCCTCTCATGGCTGTCACCTCCTCTCCTCTCATGGCTATCCCCTCCTCTCCTCTCATGGCTGTCCCCTCCTCTCCTCTCATGGTGTCCCCTCCTCTCCTCTCATGGCTGTCCCCTCCTCTCCTCTCATGGCTGTCCCCTCCTCTCCTCTCATGGCTGTCCTCTCCTCTCATGGCTGTCCACTCCTCTCCTCTCATGGCTGTCCACTCCTCTCCTCTCATGGCTGTCCCCTCCTCTCCTCTCATGGCTGTCCCCTCCTCTCTTCTCATGGCTGTCCCCTCCTCTCCTCTCATGGCTGTCACTTCCTCTCTTCTCATGGCTGTCACCTCCTCTCCTCTCATGGCTGCCCCCTCCTCTACTCTCCTCTCCTCTCCTCTCATTGCTCTCCTCTCCTCTCCTCTCATGGCTCTCCTCTCCTCTCATGGCTCTCCTCTCCTCTCCTCTCCTCTCCTCACCTCTTCTGTCTGAGCAGCTCTCAACATCTCCAAAGCAAAAGGTCAAAGAAAACAGTCCAGGACTCTAGAGTGGTCACAGTTAAGAGCCTGCTACAAACACAATATTCTCTCTGACGCTCTCTCTCTCTTTCTCTCCCTCTCTGAAAGACACTTAGCCAGCACCCCCTTCTACTCTCCACGCAATCACTACAAAGGTGTCTTTCAGCTGTGGGGTAATCACCACAATGGTGTACAGCTGCAGTGATCGGTAAGCTGCTCTGACAGCTGACTCTTAAAGTTAATGAGGGAGATATAAGTCTCCAGCTTCAGTGATTTTTGCAATTCGTTCCAGTCATTGGCAGTAGAGAACTGGAAGGAAAGGAGGCCAAAGGAGTAATTGGCTTTGGGGGTGACCAGTGAAATATACCTGCTGGAGTACGTGCTACGGGTGGGTGCTGCTATGGTGACCAGTGAGCTGAGATAAGGCGGAGCTTTTACCTAGCAAAGACTTATAGATGACCTGGAGCCAGTAGGTTTGGCGACGAATATGTAGCGAGGACCAGCCAATGAAGAGCGTACAGGTCTCAGTGGTCGGTGATATATGGCGCTTTGGTGACAAAACGGATGGCACTGTGATGAACCACATCCAATTTGCTGAGTCGAGTGTTGGAGGCTAATTTGTAAATGACATCGCCGAAGTCAAGTATCGGTAGGAGAGTCAGTTTTACGAGGATAAGTTTGGTAGCATGAGTGAAGGAGGCTTTGTTGCGAAATAGGAAGCCGATTCTAGATTAACTCTCAGATTGTTAAGGAACACTAAAAGCTATCAAGCCCTGGACAAACCTGCTGTTCACTATTTAACAAACACACACACAGTCCCTGTCTGAGGAGTGACAAAATCTGCCTCCTCACACACACACACACACAAACACTCTCTGTCTGAGGAGTTACGCAACACCGTGTCCCTGTCCTCTCAGGACATGACATGTTAATGAGAAACAGGAAGCCAGTGTTTCCACAGGGGTTCCAAAGAGCTTTCACTCTCAATCTGTTTTTACAAAGGATATAGCCTGGTTATTGTTAACAGCATATAGGCTTTGGTTTCTTTTCCTACGATGCATTGTTGGTTAAGGGCTTGCAAGAAAGCATTTGGCTCATTTGACAAATAACAATACATTTTATTTTATTTGAATACAGTCCTCCTCTCAGAATACAGTCCTCCTCTCTGAATACAGTCCTCCTCTCAGAATACAGTCCTCCTCTCAGAATACAGTCCTCCTCTCAGAATACAGTCCTCCTCTCTGAATACAGTCCTCCTCTCTGAATACAGTCCTCCTCTCTGAATACAGTCCTCCTCTCAGAATACAGTCCTCCTCTCTGAATACAGTCCTCCTCTCTGAATACAGTCCTCCTCTCTGAATACAGTCCTCCTCTCTGAATACAGTCCTCCTCTCAGAATACAGTCGTCCTCTCAGAATACAGTCCTCCTCTCAGAATACAGTCGTCCTCTCTGAATACAGTCCTCCTCTCAGAATACAGTCCTCCTCTCAGAATACAGTCCTCCTCTCAGAATACAGTCGTCCTCTCAGAATACAGTCCTCCTCTCAGAATACAGTCCTCCTCTCAGAATACAGTCCTCCTCTCTGAATACAGTCCTCCTCTCAGAATACAGTCCTCCTCTCAGAATACAGTCCTCCTCTCAGAATACAGTCCTCCTCTCAGAATACAGTCGTCCTCTCAGAATACAGTCCTCCTCTCAGAATACAGTCGTCCTCTCTGAATACAGTCCTCCTCTCTGAATACAGTCCTCCTCTCAGAATACAGTCCTCCTCTCTGAATACAGTCCTCCTCTCTGAATACAGTCCTCCTCTCAGAATACAGTCCTCCTCTCTGAATACAGTCCTCCTCTCAGAATACAGTCCTCCTCTTAGAATACAGTCCTCCTCTCAGAATACAGTCCTCCTCTCTGAATACAGTCCTCCTCTCAGAATACAGTCCTCCTCTCTGAATACAGTCCTCCTCTCTGAATACAGTCCTCCTCTCAGAATACAGTCCTCCTCTCAGAATACAGTCCTCTCAGAATACAGTCCTCCTCTCAGAATACAGTCCTCCTCTAGTCCTCCTCTCAGAATACAGTCCTCCTCTCTGAATACAGTCCTCCTCTCAGAATACAGTCCTCCTCTCAGAATACAGTCCTCCTCTCAGAATACAGTCCTCTCAGAATACAGTCCTCCTCTCTGAATACAGTCCTCCTCTCAGAATACAGTCCTCCTCTCAGAATACAGTCCTCTCAGAATACAGTCCTCCTCTCAGAATACAGTCCTCCTCTCAGAATACAGTCCTCCTCTCAGAATACAGTCCTCCTCTCAGAATACAGTCGTCCTCTCTGTACAGTCCTCCTCTCAGAATACAGTCGTCCTCTCTGAATACAGTCCTCCTCTCTGAATACAGTCCTCCTCTCTGAATACAGTCCTCTCAGAATACAGTCCTCCTCTCTGAATACAGTCCTCCTCTCTGAATACAGTCCTCCTCTCAGAATACAGTCCTCCTCTCAGAATACAGTCCTCCTCTCAGAATACAGTCCTCCGTGGCTTGGCTGGTCTAGTGGTAATGTTGCAGCAACAGGTGTCTAAGTCAAAGCCTCAACTCTTTTACCACTTGAAATATTGACCGTAATTCAAATCCACAATCCTTTGGGGAGCAACATTACAACATTATACCGGGACAGTCTGCTGTTCTCCACTGCATCAATAGCCAGTACAGGGGGAGGCAAATTGAGAAAGACTCTGGTCAGGAATCAGACCTCGTGCTCTGGCAGTTCCAAGGGGAAGAGAGGGAGTCAGCAGTGTGATTCAGTCTGTACTGTAGAACTGTACTCCACACTCACCTCTGAGTCGTAAATGACACCCTATTCCCTATACAGTGTGCTATTTGGGATGCGCGCCTGCGTATCTATATAGAGAATAGGGTTTTATTTGGGATGCACCCTCCATCTATGAGTCACTATTCTAACACACACACCACCCCCCCCCCCCCCCCCAGCCCACTCTCTCCCTCTCTCTCACTCTGTTCTCTTTCTCTGTCCCATTATCCCTCCCTCAGACGATGTTCTGTAGCGTGAAACCAACTTGGTTCCAGAGAGAACGACTGGGCATACCTAGGGGCTGCTGTAAGCGTTCAGGGTTAATTGTCATGGAGACACAGACCGGCTAAACAAATTACACCCAGAGAAACACGATCCCGACGTTGTAAGCTATCGTCTCCCCATCACTGTTCCTCCAATGTAAGTATTTAATTTGTAAAAGGTATGGAAACAAAGAAGTTGTGCAACCTGTCTCATGAGAGGCAGTGATCTGGCAGTAGTATCATAGAAAGGCCTACAACCATGTCTGAGAGACCAGAATATATGAGCTGATCTGGCAGTAGTATCATAGACACCAGAATATATTTAGATGATCTGGCAGTAGTATCATAGAGACCAGAATATATTAGCTGATCTGGCAGTAGTATCATAGAGACCAGAATATATTAGCTGATCTGGCAGTAGTATCATAGAGAGACCAGAATATATTAGCTGATCTGGCAGTAGTACCATAAAAGAGACCAGAATATATTAGTTGATCTGGCAGAAGTATCATAGACACCAGAATATATTAGCTGATCTGGCAGTAGTATCATAGACACCAGAATATATTAGCTGATCTGGAAGTAGTATCATAGAGACCAGAATATATTAGCTGATCTGGCAGTAGTATCATAGAGAGACCAGAATATATTAGCTGATCTGGCAGTAGTATCATAGACACCAGAATATATTAGCTGACCATAGAGACCAGAATATATTAGCTGATCTGGCAGTAGTATCATAGAGAGACCAGAATATATTAGCTGATCTGGCAGTAGTATCATAGAGACCAGAATATATTAGCTGATCTGGCAGTAGTATCATAGAGAGACCAGAATATATTAGCTGATCTGGCAGTAGTATCATATAGAGACCAGAATATATTAGCTGATCTGGCAGTAGTATATATAGAGAGACCAGAATATATTAGCTGATCTGGCAGTAGTATTATAGAGAGACCAGAATATATTAGCTGATCTGGCAGTAGTATCATAGAGAGACCAGAATATATCTGAGCTGATCTGAGACCAGAATATATTAGCTGATCTGGCAGTAGTATATAGGGAGACCAGAAATATATTAGATCTGATCTGAGACCAGTAGCTGATCTGGCAGTAGTATTATAGGGAGACCAGAATATATTAGCTGATCTGGCAGTAGTATCATAGAGACCAGAATAGAAGCTGATCTAGTATCATAGAGAGACCAGAATATATTAGCTGATCTGGCAGTAGTGTCATAGAGACCAGAATATATGAGCTGATCTGGCAGTAGTGTCATAGAGACCAGAATATATTAGCTGATCTGGCAGTAGTATCATAGAGAGACCAGAATATATGAGCTGATCTGGCAGTAGTATCATAGGGAGACCATAATGTATTAGCTGATCTGGCAGTAGTATCATCAATGAATTAGCTGCTAGTCTCACACTTAAATCAGCAAGAGCAAAATAAACCCAAAGCAAATCTCTTAATCATTTTAGAATTTAAAGGTGCAATCTGCTATTCAAACAACAACAAAGTGGTTTTCCTGACATTTTTTATGTGGGGTAAGAAGCAGAGGGATCGAGCTGGAGAGATGTAACCACTCTAAAATCAATCCCAGATTGTCCCTTTAAACCAGTAATCAGCAGTGAGAGTTTGATGGGAAAGTTAACCATAATAGATTGTAATTGTAGACAGCTCTCACCGGGTCGCCTGGTGCTGGAACTGTTCTGTTTACTCTCCTTATAAACCAGCTGTTTGATCCACAAGGTCGGAGCCGTAATCTCTGCAACGATACAGGTAGAGAACAGGGGCGCGTTTAGCAGGATACAATGTTTTGGAACGTTCAGAAATGTGCTATTTAGAACAAAAATGCCTCTCTGACATGTAGTATAAGGAATCACGTTGGCTCTGTTCATTGGAATTTCCATTTGTAACGTTTGAGAACGTGGATCAGGTACAGTCAGAATACATCAGCAACAGAAACTACAGTACAGTATGAAGACAGGCTAACACTGCTCCTCCAATAGAAATCACCGATCACACTTGTTGGCAATGTCATGGCGACTAGCTAAACTCATACGTAGAAACTCGTCATCGGGTCTAATGGTCGTGTTTCTGTCGAACTGTGCAGGCCATCACATCAAAGGCACTCCTCCCATAGAAAGTTGTTTTTGCCAAAAATGAAAACGTGTCAGTTTGTCACATTCACAACGTTGTAGCAATGACAGGTTCAGCTACTTAAAACACTGGCTCGAAGATAGGATACATTTTTCACATCTCCAACTGACTTGCCAAACCCTAAACACCGGTCTGGTCGGTCAAGTCTGCTTCTCAATTCGGTCCCGGAAGTTGTGCGATGTTGCACCTCTGGGTTTGAAAACTCTGCGCTATAACATATATAGGAGGTTGGAGCTGTGGGCTCTGCAACGAGATGGAGGCAGAACGACAGTATATGATTAGGGATTCTATATGTGATTCTATGATATTAGTAACATACTGGGTCATTGATAATGGAATTTATATGATTAGAATATTCCACCCTGAAACCATATAATTGTATGAAATTTATTAGAATCATAAAACTATAATCTGATGATGTGTGTAGTTTTATTCAGAATTAGAACAAATACCTGTTGTTCCTTTTTAGTATGTAAGCAGGGTGCATGTGGGAAACAAATGATAAGAGGAACTATCGACAGACAAGCTGGACCACTGTGTTCCTTACAGGATATTCTGTCTCCACCCGTGGAGGGGAGAAACTGTGTGGCTTGCAGAAGATTATGGAACATGTTGTAGATTAAACAATGTATCTGTATAGTGGAAAAACACAGATTGTCTGAGCAAGGCGTAGTTTAATATTTGATATGTGTGTAGGATATCTACTGCTTGTGTGTGAAGGTATGTGCGTAAGGAGCCCGTATAAAATGGATGGCTTTGTACAACGGACTAGGACGTCCTCGTGAAAAAACATTTTGAATAATTGTAGCTGGGTCTCAATCTGTTTCATTCAACCAGTATCTTACAAATTCTGTAGTAGTTTAATTGAAGTTTAATTGAAGTTCAGTTTAAGAACATTGAGAACAAAATTCTCATATGAATTTGGTCCTTCGAGCCGGATCCCAATACCTGTCCCTGCCGTCCGAAGGTACCACGCCGAAAAACCGTGCACGGGAGGGTCGTTGACCCGTAAATTAAAGACCCCTGACATTGGGGTTCCATAACAGGCCGGTATATATCTAAGGTCGGCAGGGACGATGACGAGATCCAACCAACATTGCTTTTCCCAGTCTTCAAGACGAAGGTCAGTAATCTTTATTCACGAATTTGGGGGGGGGGGGGTGATTTAAGATATCTTTGATTTGATGTTCTAAAATATTTGGAATTTACGTCGATGGTTAACTAATTGTGCAGGTCCGAAATTACCTGAGGTAAGGTGCGCTACCATAAATAAAGTTTAATTTAATAGATCTGGCCGACTTTGTGACAGCATCCAGGGTTTGTTAAATGCAGGGATATATATAGGTATTGTGAGATAGGACAGTGATTCTGTACAAATAGCATAACATAAATGGTTAATTAAGATGTAGTAAATTAGCCATAGATCAAATTCAAAAGACATACCTAAATAAAGTCCTCATGAAACTGGTTGATATACAGCGAGGATATAAACTGGGTTTTGTTTTTGTGAAATAGACGGTAATACTAAAAACCCAAACCAACTCAAAAGACAATACTGAAATAGATTCCAGAAAGAAGCCTAATATAGCAGAGTAGATATATTAACTTTAAAGGTTTGACACAACAGAAAACAGGTTGCCAACCGCGACTTTACGAGCCAGAAAGAGAAGCCTAATATAGCAGAGTAAGGTACGATATATTCACTTTAAAGGTTTGACACAACAGAAAACAGGGACTTTACGACCCCTGGGAAATAGCTTATAGATAAAGATTCCAGTAAGGAGAAACACACAATCGAGACATATCACATAACACATAGAGTGTGAGAATATACCATAGAACATAACTATAGTAATTGGATAACGGTAGAAAGCACATAGATCATAGAGACTTAATATATATATATACACATAGATTGTGGGAAAAAAAGTACGAAACATGGGTAGTAAATCTTCCAAGGGAATCCTGGAATTAACGGGAGATGAGAAATATATTCAGGGAAAAGATAAGAGGAACATCTATTTTGGCTCAAAATGGAGAGAAAAAAGGACAAAAACTGGAATCAATGATTAAACAAATAAATAGGGTTTGTAGAGACAAGGCAGATAAACAACAGGCAGAGGGGCTAGACACAGCGAGGGTATGGTGACACAGCGAGGGTATGGTGACACAGCGAGGGTATGGTGACACAGCGAGGGTATGGTGACACAGCGAGGGTATGGTGACACAGCGAGGGTATGGTGACACAGCGAGGGTATGGTGACACAGCGAGGTATGGTATGGTGACACAGCGAGGGTATGGTGACACAGCGAGGGTATGGTGACACAGCGAGGGTATGGTGACACAGCGAGGGTATGGTGACACAGCGAGGGTATGGTGACACAGCGAGGGTATGGTGACACAGCGAGGGTATGGTGACACAGCGAGGGTATGGTGACACAGCGAGGGTATGGTGACACAGCGAGGGTATGGTGGCGGGTATGGTGACACAGCGAGGGTATGGTGACACAGCGAGGGTATGGTGACACAGCGAGGGTATGGTGACACAGCGAGGGTATGGTGACACAGCGAGGGTATGGTGACACAGCGAGGGTATGGTGACACAGCGAGGGTATGGTGACACAGCGAGGGTATGGTGACACAGCGAGGGTATGGTGACACAGCGAGGGTATGGTGACACAGCGAGGGTATGGTGACACAGAGGGTATGGTGACACAGGGTATGGTGACACAGCGAGGGTATGGTGACACAGCGAGGGTATGGTGACACAGCGAGGGTATGGTGACACAGCGAGGGTATGGTTAGCCGAGGCGAGGAAGAGAGCTGAGGGAGAAAAGAAAAAGGGAACTACACAGAAGGAAGAGACACAGAAAGGAGGACAGGATTTAGCAACCTGAATGCACTGCGATAAGGTGGGCCACAATCACCGAGACTGTAGAGAGAAAGAGGACAGAAAGGATAGGAGAGAGGATCAAAGGCAAGAACAGAGAGACTCAGAGGAGGAATAGAAAGGAGGCTTTAAGGAAAATAAAAGTAAGAAAGAACAGACAGGAGCAGAATATTTTATTGCCACTCTTGGGGAAATTGGAGGAAAGAGCAGGAAATATTTTAAAAAGGAAAGGGGAAACATGGAGAGTAGAAAATGGATAGAACCCGAGCACAGAAAGTGCTACAACTGCTATAAAAGGATTGTAAGGTCCCACCAAAGAACAGCAGACAGAGAAGGTTTAGGGATAGACAGACTAAATGGGTTTTAACGTTGTTCATTTCATTTTACAGGGACAGTGCACATTAATCACAGTTGTGTGTGTTTAATGGCTGGGTATTCCTATCAAGCACTTTGAGAGACTGTTTGCAGTCAGACTAAATGTGTTTTAAAGTTGCAAAGCAAGCTTGGGCTAAACTAGTCAAGTAGTGTGGGAATTTCATAGATTTAAAGTACAGTATTGTATCCAAGGGTAGCGCATATTCAATGAAGTACATATAACCATTGAGGAAATTTAAAACGAATGATTAGAGGGAGTACAATGGAATTATAATTATTATTAGGTTTTGTTTGTTTAGAACCTAGGGGTCGCCTTTGGGTTTGAGGAGATTTCCATATTTCCTAGAGAAACGATATCTTAAAGGCGTACACACGCACATGCAATATTAGAAGTTTTTATTTTCCGAGTTTTAAATAAACATGTGAATTCTTTAGATACAGGGAATGTTCTGGGAACCTGGGATACAACATGGAGAAAATGTTTGATGTTTTTTCTTTAGTTTGTCTACTATAGTAAGAAACACTAATGTTTAAGGGTGGTATGACTTTTAACCTCTATCATGGCTTTCCTTTGTGGTCTGATCTGCCTCATGGGAGGACCATTTGGATAATGAATTTGAGGTCATTTGTGATACTGATTTTAAGGTAATTTGTGTAATTGACAATTATGAACGAGTTTATAATGCTTTGACATATTTGTAAATCGAACCAATGAGAAGAAAGAAATGGCATAGCCTTGGCCTAATGGTAGACTTATGTTAAGTATTCAGGACATATTCTAAGCCAACAGGACAGAGATGTATGACATCTGTGGTGATCCAGGATCATTGAGAGGACGAGATAAACTTAATCAAACTATGTAATAACCTTAGAGATTACTACCATAGACAGGTGATTTTTCAAAAAATCCATGAGTTCAGACAGGGAGACAGTGAGACATTTAGTCAGTATTTGGAACAACCTATATTTGATACTGATGGTTGTGGGAAGGAGCGACAGGCAGATAGCAGAAAAGGCAGACGGAGAAGGGCTCCTCCACCCTATGAGGAGGCCTAAGGTGACCTTGATGGTTTGGGAGTGTTAGGAGGAGAAGGGCTCCTCCACCCTATGAGGAGGCCTAAGGTGACCTTGATGGCTTGGGAGTGTTAGGAGGAGAAGGGCTCCTCCACCCTATGAGGAGGCCTAAGGTGACCTTGATGGCTTGAGAGTGTTAGGAGGAGAAGGGCTCCTCTGCCCTATGAGGAGGCCTAAGGTGACCTTGATGGTTTGGGAGTGTTAGGAGGAGAAGGGCTCCTCCACCCTATGAGGAGGCCTAAGGTGACCTTGATGGTTTGGGAGTGTTAGGAGGAGAAGGGACCTTGATAAGGTGACCTTGATGGTTTGGGAGTGTTAGGAGGAGAAGGGCTCCTCCACCCTATGAGGAGGCCTAAGGTGACCTTGATGGCTTGGGAGTGTTAGGAGGAGAAGGGATAGGAGGAGAAGGGATGGAGGCCTAAGGTGACCTTGATGGCTTGAGAGTGTTAGGAGGAGAAGGGCTCCTCCGCCCTATGAGGAGGCCTAAGGTGACCTTGATGGTTTGGGAGTGTTAGGAGGAGAAGGGCTCCTCCACCCTATGAGGAGGCCTAAGGTGACCTTGATGGTTTGAGAGTGTTAGGAGGAGAAGGGCTCCTCCACCCTATGAGGAGGCCTAAGGTGACCTTGATGGCTTGAGAGTGTTAGGAGGAGAAGGGCTCCTCCACCCTACGAGGAGGCCTAAGGTGACCTTCATGGTTTGGGAGTATGAGGAGAAGGGTTCCCCCGCCCTATGAGGAGGCCTAAGGGGGTTGGCCAGGAAGTGAGCAAGATAGAGAGAGAGCAGAAGGAATTTGAGGACAATGAGAGGGAGAGACTGGGAGTGAGGAGCAGGAGACCTGGAGCATTACGAAGGTTAGAATCTCATAATAAGCCAGGATTGAGAGAAGATAGAAGTGACACAGAATAGTTAGATGACGATGAGAAGACACCCCAATTCCCACTCATAACGTTACCCAACCCCATAGCTGGGGACGGAACATAACCATGAACACAGAGGGATGTAGCAAGGGCATTAAAAGGAGTAGCACATCCTTATACAGGAATAGAGGGGGATTCAGAAAATAAATGGTACAAGGATAAGTTTCCCATATTACATGTCATTGTTTAGGTATGCAGCAATATTGATACATGGGCAGAGCCACGTATCAAACGGAGGGATGGTACAGGTAATTAGACAACACTTTGTAGAATAAAGATGGTGGAGCAGGTTAGCCTGATGGATAATGAACTACTTAAAAAAATGTTTTTATAATAAATAAATATAGAAAGTGGGTAGAAGCGTTCCCAACTTACTTGGCGGACACGATTATGGTAACAAAATATTTAGGTCAAGATATTATCCCTAGAGTTGGTTTACTAGGATCTATCTCTTTATATAATGGATGACATTCTAGCTAATCAGGTAGAAGAAATAGAATGACAGAGTTAGGGACCAGAACAAGTAGGCATAGAAGTTGAAGATATACTAGCAGAACACATGAGAAGACTGTCTGTTAACCAAGCCCATATGTCCAAGATTTTGTGTCCAACAGGTGAATTACAGGAGAAGGTGATTCACTCAATCCAACCAGGAGACTGGGTGTGGATCCAGTCCCTGAGGAGAATAGACGGGAAGCAGCCCCGTTGGGGAGGCCCGTACCAGGGTCTGTTAAACCTCCGCCTTGGCCAATAGAATAGCTTGGGTCCACGTTACCCATGGCGAGAAGGTATGTACACATATACGCACTGCTAATCACACACAGAGTTAGGAGAATAACTGAGTACCAACAGGGTAGTCAGAAGATGTCCTATCCCGACCGTTCATCACTGTGGGTGATCCTAGAAGTGTGAGTATGGGCCGGTACCTAGCAGACAGACTAGGGGCAGGAGAGGATTGGCGATCTTTGGGAAGAGTAGGGGCTCTGAGCTGCATCATAGTCTTGGTAACCTTTCTGATACATCCAGATCCACCACCTGCCGGTACTAATTATATGACGCCATTGTCATTGATAAGAAGTAAAAGATAAACTATATAATACACTAATGAGTGTCTTACAGAATAAGGAGTCAAAGAAGATCAACATGTAGGATTTCAGGTAAACATTAAACAATTCCCTAGGAAAGCAGATAACTTTACAGGGTTTGAGTTGGCCAGATTGAAGTACTCGGCCAACCCACCTCGGTTCACTTTAACTCCTGATGAGGACCAGTGTTATAGATACAAGAATGGCACTGAGAACTGAGATGATTTTAATGGCTGTAAGGGAACCGTTGATGTGACTGACTTAGGGTTGGAAGTACAGGAGACAATTCTTAACCTCACAGCACCTATATCTGATGTAGGGTGGGCTCGTACCAGCAAAGGACGCATTCGATAGAAACTACCAAAAAGGGTGGTTAGGAACTTGCAACCTGGGGTGATTGGTCCAACCAGATCGAGTTAGTCCTCGGAGGCCAGTTTTGGAGGCCAAAGCACAGGAGGAGTTCTGACCCAGATGGGAGTCTAGATGGATGCTATTGGCATCCTCAGGGAAGTTCCAGATGAAGCAAATAGTTGAAGGCTTTCCCACTACAGTATTTTGATGGTGGACAATAAATAAACATGTGGATTGGATTAATGACATCTATTATAATCAACAGAGATTTGTGAATGATACCGGAGATGCAGTAAAGGGGTTCTCTGACCAATTATCCACCACCTCCCTCATGACCTGGTCAAATAGACGGACTCTCGATATGTTAATTGGCAGGGAGGTAGGGAGGTAGAATGTTTGGGGTTCATTGCTGTGCATTTATTTTTTGATAACACAGCTCCAGATGTTATTTGACCAAGGCCCTGGCTAATTTAACCACATTCGTTCACGAATTAGCAGAGAACTCTGGGGTGGATAATTCTCTAACATATTGGTTTGACAGTATGTTTGAGAAATGGAAAAATGTCATAATCACTGTGTTGTGGGCAACTTTCACCTGTATGAGTGTTTTGGTTCTGTGTGGATGTTGTTTGATTCCGTGTGTGAGAGGTTTGATCACCAGGACTCTGGAGAGGTCAATAACGCAGCAGATGGTGAGGTACGGACCGATTCCGAGGTCTGAACAGTGGGAGAACGGGTACAGAGCTCCCGGACTAGGAGATGGCTCCATTTCTTTTAACTACGAGGAGCCAATGTTGGATGAGACAATTTTTAATGTTTAGACTGTTTTTATGAAGATTGCACTAAAAATCCTATTGGGAATAGTTACAACTGGATATAGGCCTATAACAGTCATTGATGAATATCGAATGTACATACTTGTATTGGTTTGTATACCATTTATGTTTCCATATAGTGTTTGATGTATCAGTGTGTATTATTTAGTCATGAAGGGTGGATTGATAATGGAATTTATATGTTTAAATTAATGATTAGAATATTCCACCCTGAAACCATATAATTGTATGACATTTATTAGAATCATAAAACTATAATCTGATGATGTTGTGTAGTTTTAGTCAGAATTAGAACAAGGGCCTTTTGTTCCTTTTTAAGCAGGGCGCATGTGGGAAACAAATGATAAGAGGAACTATCGACAGACAAGCTGGACCACTGTGTTCCTTACAGGATATTCTGTCTCCACCCGTGGAGGGGAGAAACTGTGTGGCTTGCAGAAGATTATGGAACATGTTGTAGATTAAACAATGTATCTGTATAGTGGTAAAACACCGATTGTCTGAGCAAGGCGTAGCTCAATATTTGATATGTGTGTAGGATATCTACTGCTTGTGTGTGAAGGTATGTGCATAAGGAGCCCGTATAAAATGGATGGCTTTGTACAACGGACTAGAACGTCCTCGTGAATAAACATTTAGACTAATTGTAGTTGGGTCTCAATCTGTTTCATTCAACCAGTATCTTACAAATTCTGGGTTGCAGACTGAGTAGTTTAATTGAAGTTCAGTTTAAGAAAATTGAGAACAAAATTCGCATAACAGTCATGCATCGACTTATTAACCTACTGGGTCATGCATCGACTTAGTAACCTACTGGGTCACACATCGACTTAGTAACCTACTGGGTCATACATTGACTTAGTAACTACTGGGTGATACATCGACTTAGTAACCTACTGGGTCACACATCGACTTAGTAACCTACTGGGTCACACATCGACTTAGTAACCTACTGGGTCACACATCGACTTAGTAACCTACTGGGTCACACATCGACTTAGTAACCTACTGGGTCACACATCGACTTAGTAACCTACTGGGTCACACATCGACTTAGTATCCTACTGGGTCACACATCGACTTAGTAACCTACTGGGTCATGCATCGACTTATTAACCTACTGGGTCACACATCGACTTAGTAACCTACTGGGTCACACATCAACTTAGTAACCTACTGGGTCAGAAAACGACTTAGTAACCTACTGGGTCACACATCGACGTAGTAACCTACTGGGTCATACATCGACTTAGTAACCTACTGTGTCATACATCGACTTAGTAACCTACTGGGTCATACATCAACTTAGTAACCTACTGGGTCATAAAACAACTTAGTAACCTACTGGATCATACATCGACTTAGTAACCTACTGGGTCACACATCGACTTAGTAACCTACTGGGTCATACATCGACTTAGTAACCTACTGGGTCATACATCGACTTAGTAACCTACTGGGTCACACATCGACTTAGTAACCTACTGGGTCACACATCGACTTAGTAACCTACTGGGTCACACATCGACTTAGTAACCTACTGGGTCATACATCGACTTAGTAACCTACTGGGTCACACATCGACTTAGTAACCTACTGGGTCACACATCGACTTAGTAACCTACTGGGTCAGACATCGACTTAGTAACCTACTGGGTCATACATCGACTTAGTAACCTACTGGGTCATACATCGACTTAGTAACCTACTGGGTCACACATCAACTTAGTAACCTACTGGGTCACACATCGACTTAGTAACCTACTGGGTCATACATCGACTTAGTAACCTACTGGGTCACACATCGACTTAGTAACCTACTGGGTCACACATCGACTTAGTAACCTACTGGGTCAGACATCGACTTAGTAACCTACTGGGTCATACATCGACTTAGTAACCTACTGGGTCACACATCGACTTAGTAACCTACTGGGTCATACATCGACTTAGTAACCTCCTGGGTCACACATCGACTTAGTAACCTACTGGGTCACATATCGACTTAGTAACCTACTGGGTCATACATGGACTTAGTAACCTAATGGGTCATACATCCACTTAGTAACCTACTGGGTCATTCATCGACTTAGTAACATACTGGGTCACACATCGACTTAGGATGATGAGGAGGAACAATGAAGAACCTACCATCCCCATCTGGTTGTGTTTGGGTCTCCATGGTGGGCGTGGGCTTGGAGCCGTCATCTGGGTTGAGAGTGAGAAAGAAACGGAAAGAGACTACCATTATTGAGGTTAATACAATCTACTCTCCAGAACTGTTGAATGGTTGGGATTTGCACATGGCCCGGCCAAGAGCTCAGAAAAAAAAGGAAAGAGAGAGAGAGAGAGAGAGACAGAGAAAAAGAGAGAATGAGAGAGAGACAGAGAGAGAGACAGAGAGAAAGAGACAGAGACAGAGAAAAAGAGAGAATGAGAGAGAGACAGAGAGAAAGAGACAGAGAGACAGAGAGAGAGAGACAGAGAGAGAGACAGAGAGAGAGAGAGAGAAAGAGACAGAGAGAGACAGAGAGAGAGAGACAGAGAGAGAGAGACAGAGAGAGAGAGACAGAGAGAGACAGAGAGAAAGAGACAGAGAGAGAGAGACAGAGAGAGAGAGACAGAGAGAGACAGAGAGAGAGAGACAGAGAGAGAGACAGAGAGAGAGACAGAGAGAGAGAGACAGAGAGAGAGAGAGAGAGACATAGAGAGAGAGAGAGAGACAGAGAGAGAGAGACAGAGAGAGAGAGACAGAGAGAGAGAGAGACAGAGAGAGAGACAGAGAGAGAGAGACAGAGAGAGAGAGACAGAGACACAGAGAGAGAGACAGAGAGAGAGACAGAGAGAGAGAGAGACAGAGAGAGACAGAGACACAGAGAGAGAGACAGAGAGAGACAGAGAGAGAGACAGAGAGAGAGAGAGAGACAGAGAGAGAGACAGAGAGAGACAGAGAGAGAGAGAGACAGAGAGAGAGACAGAGAGAGACATAGAGAGAGACAGAGAGAGAGAGACAGAGAGAGAGAGACATAGAGAGAGACAGAGAGAGAGACAGAGAGAGAGAGAGAGAGAGAGACAGAGAGAGAGAGACAGAGAGAGAGAGACAGAGACAGAGAGAGAGAGAGAGAGAGACAGAGAGAGAGAGAGAGAGAGAGAGAGAGAGAGAGAGAGAGACAGAGAGAGAGACATAGAGAGACAGAGAGACAGAGAGACAGAGAGAGAGAGAGAGAGACAGAGAGGAGAGTAGGAAGGAGGGTCTCCCACATCTCTCACTTTCGTACACAAACAGACCACACATTAACTCTCACAAACTCTGTCTCACACACACACACACGCACTCACACACATACGGAAACCTCTATAACCCGCCCCCTCCCACCCGTACACCCGCATCAGAATTAGAGAGAGCAAGTTAAGACTACCCCTCCATAACCTTATATATGTATGTATATATCAGCCAGCCTACTGTATACTCTAGATAGTGTACTGTATACTATATCAGCCAGCTTACTGTATACTCTAGATAGTGTACTGTATACTATATCAGCCAGCCTACTATATACTCTAGATAGTGTACTGTATACTATATCAGCCAGCCTACTATATAATCTAGATAGTGTACTGTATACTATATCAGCCAGCCTACTGTATACTCTAGATAGTGTACTGTATATATCAGCCAGTCTACTGTATACTCTAGATAGTGTACTGTATACTCTAGATAGTCTACTGTATACTCTAGATAGTGTACTGTATATATCAGCCAGCCTACTATATACTCTAGATAGTGTACTGTATACTATATCAGCCAGCCTACTGTATACACTAGATAGTGTACTGTAAACTATATCAGCCAGTCTACTGTATACTCTAGATAGTGTACTGTATACTCTAGATAGCCTACTGTATACTCTAGATAGTGTACTGTATATATCAGCCAGCCTACTGTATACTCTAGATAGTGTACTGTATATATCAGCCAGCCTACTATATACTCTAGATAGTGTACTGTATACTATATCAGCCAGCCTACTATATACTCTAGATAGTGTACTGTATACTATATCAGCCAGCCTGCTGTATACTCTAGATAGTGTACTGTATACTATAGATAGTGTACTGTATACTCTAGATAGTGTACTGTATACTATAGATAGTGTACTGTATATCTCTAGCCAGCCTACTGTATACTCTAGATAGTGTACTGTATATATCAGCCAGCCTACTATATACTCTAGATAGTGTACTGTATACTATATCAGCCAGCCTACTGTATACTCTAGATAGTGTACTGTATATATCAGCCAGCCTACTATATACTCTAGATAGTGTACTGTATACTATAGATAGTGTACTGTATATATCAGCCAGCCTACTATATACTCTAGATAGTGTACTGTATATATCAGCCAGCCTATATACTCAGTACCAGCCAGCCTACTATATACTCTAGATAGTGTACTGTATACTATATTAGCCAGCCTACTGTATACTCTAGATAGTGTACTGTATATATCAGCCAGCCTACTATATACTCTAGATAGTGTACTGTATATATATCAGCCAGCCTACTGTATACTCTAGATAGTGTATATCAGCCAGCCTACTATATACTCTAGATAGTGTACTGTATATATCAGCCAGCCTACTATATACTCTAGATAGTGTACTGTATACTATATCAGCCAGCCTACTATATACTCTAGATAGTGTACTGTATATATCAGCCAGCCTACTATATACTCTAGATAGTGTACTGTATACTATATCAGCCAGCCTACTGTATACTCTAGATAGTGTACTGTATACTATATCAGCCAGCCTACTATATACTCTAGATAGTGTACTGTATACTATATCAGCCTACTATATACCTAGATAGTGTACTACTATATGCCTACTATATGCTCTAGATAGTGTACTGTATATATCAGCCAGCCTACTGTATACTCTAGATAGTGTACTGTATACTATATCAGCCAGCCTGCTGTATACTCTAGATAGTGTACTGTATATATCAGCCAGCCTACTGTATACTCTAGATAGTGTACTGTACTATATCAGCCCGCCTACTATATACTCTAGATAGTGTACTGTATATATCAGCCAGCCTACTGTATACTCTAGATAGTGTACTGTATACTATATCAGCCCGCCTACTGTATACTCTAGATAGTGTACTGTATATATCAGCCAGCCTACTGTATACTCTAGATAGTGTACTGTATACTATATCAGCCAGCCTACTGTATACTCTAGATAGTGTACTGTATATATCAGCCCGCCTACTATATACTCTTGATAGTGTACTGTATACTATAGATAGTGTACTGTATACTCTAGATAGTGTACTGTATACTATATCAGCTAGCCTACTATATACTCTAGATAGTGTACTGTATACTATATCAGCTAGCCTACTGTATACTCTAGATAGTGTACTGTAAACTATATGTACTGTATACTCTAGATAGTGTACTGTATACTATATCAGCCCGCCTACTATATGCTCTAGATAGTGTACTGTATATATCAGCCAGCCTACTGTATACTCTAGATAGTGTACTGTATACTCTAGATAGTGTACTGTATATATCAGCCAGCCTACTATATACTCTAGATAGTGTACTGTATACTATATCAGCCAGCCTACTGTATACTCTAGATAGTGTACTGTATACTATATCAGCCAGCCTACTGTATACTCTAGATAGTGTACTGTATACTATATCAGCCAGCCTACTATATACTCTAGATAGTGTACTGTATACTCAGCCAGCCTAGATAGATAGTGTACTGTATACTATATCAGCCAGCCTACTGTATACTCTAGATAGTGTACTGTATATATCAGCCAGCCTACTATATACTCTAGATAGTGTACTGTATACTAAATAGCCTACTATATATACTCTAGATAGTGTACTGTATACTATATCAGCCCGCCTACTATATACTCTAGATAGTGTACTGTATACTCTAGATAGTGTACTGTATACTAAATCAGCCCGCCTACTATATACTCTAGATAGTGTACTGTATACTATATCAGCCCGCCTACTATATACTCTAGATAGTGTACTGTATACTCTAGATAGTGTACTGTGTACTATATCAGCCAGCCTACTATATACTCTAGATACTGTAGATATATCAGCCAGCCTACTGTATACTCTAGATAGTGTACTGTATACTATATCAGCCCGCCTACTATATACTCTAGATAGTGTACTGTATACTATATCAGCCAGCCTACTGTATACTCTAGATAGTGTACTGTATACTATATCAGCCAGCCTACTATATACTCTAGATAGTGTACTGTATACTATATCAGCCAGCCTACTGTATACTCTAGATAGTGTACTGTATATATCAGCCAGCCTACTATATACTCTAGATAGTGTACTGTATACTCTAGATAGTATACTGTATACTCTAGATAGTGTACTGTATATATCAGCCAGCCTACTGTATACACTAGATAGGGTACTGTATATATCAGCCAGTATACTGTATACACTAGATAGTGTACTGTATACTATATCAGCCAGCCTACTGTATACACTAGATAGTGTAGCCTACTGTATACTCTAGATAGTGTACTGTATACTCTAGATAGTGTACTGTATATATCAGCCAGCCTACTGTATACTCTAGATAGTGTACTGTATACTATATCAGCCAGCCTACTGTATACTCTAGATAGTGTACTGTATACTATATCAGCCAGCCTACTGTATACACTAGATAGTGTACTGTAAACTATATCAGCCAGTCTACTGTATACTCTAGATAGTGTACTGTATATATCAGCCAGCCTACTATATACTCTAGATAGTGTACTGTATACTATATCAGCCAGCCTACTGTATACTCTAGATAGTGTACTGTAAACTATATCAGCCAGCCTACTATATACTCTAGATAGTGTACTGTATATATCAGCCAGCCTACTGTATACTCTAGATAGTGTACTGTATATATCAGCCAGTCTACTGTATACTCTAGATAGTGTACTGTATATATCAGCCAGCCTACTATATACTCTAGATAGTGTACTGTATATATCAGCCAGCCTACTGTATACTCTAGATAGTGTACTGTATACTATATCAGCCAGCCTACTGTATACTCTAGATAGTGTACTGTATACTATATCAGCCAGCCTACTGTATACTCTAGATAGTGTACTGTATATATCAGCCAGCCTACTATATACTCTGGATAGTGTACTGTATACTATATCAGCCAGCCTACTGTATACTCTAGATAGTGTACTGTATATATCAGCCAGCCTACTGTATACTCTAGATAGTGTACTGTATACTATATCAGCCAGCCTACTATATACTAGATAGTGTACTGTATACTATATCAGCCAGCCTACTATATACTCTAGATAGTGTACTGTATACTATATCAGCCAGCCTACTATATACTCTAGATAGTGTACTGTATATATCAGCCAGCCTACTGTATACTCTAGATAGTGTACTGTATACTATATCAGCCAGCCTACTATATACTCTAGATAGTGTACTGTATACTATATCAGCCAGCCTACTATATACTCTAGATAGTGTACTGTATACTATATCAGCCAGCCTACTATATACTCTAGATAGTGTACTGTATACTATATCAGCCAGCCTACTGTATACTCTAGATAGTGTACTGTATACTCTAGATAGTGTACTGTATACTATATCAGCCAGCCTACTGTATACTCTAGATAGTGTACTGTATACTCTAGATAGCCTACTATATACTCTAGATAGTGTAATGTATACTATATCAGCCAGCCTACTGTATACTCTAGATAGTGTACTGTATATATCAGCCAGCCTACTATATACTCTAGATAGTGTGTACTGTATACTCTAGATAGTGTACTGTATACTATATCAGCCAGCCTACTATATACTCTAGATAGTGTACTGTATACTATATCAGCCCGCCTACTATATACTCTAGATAGTGTACTGTATACTATATCAGCCCGCCTACTATATACTCTAGACAGTGTACTGTATACTATATCAGCCAGCCTACTATATACTCTAGATAGTGTACTGTATATATCAGCCAGCCTACTGTATACTCTAGATAGTGTACTGTATACTATATCAGCCCGCCTACTATATACTCTAGACAGTGTACTGTATACTATATCAGCCAGCCTACTATATACTCTAGATAGTGTACTGTATACTATATCAGCCCGCCTACTATATACTCTAGATAGTGAACTGTATACTATATCAGCCAGCCTACTGTATACTCTAGATAGTGTACTGTATACTCTAGATAGTGTACTGTATACTATATCAGCCAGCCTACTATATACTCTAGATAGTGTACTGTATACTATATCAGCCCGCCTACTATATACTCTAGATAGTGTACTGTATACTATATCAGCCAGCCTACTGTATACTCTAGATAGTGTACTGTATATATCAGCCAGCCTACTATATACTCTAGATAGTGTACTGTATACTCTAGATAGTGTACTGTATACTATATCAGCCAGCCTACTATATACTCTAGATAGTGTACTGTATACTATATCAGCCCGCCTACTATATGCTCTAGATAGTGTACTGTATATATCAGCCAGCCTACTGTATACTCTAGATAGTGTACTGTATACTCTAGATAGTGTACTGTATACTATATCAGCCAGCCTGCTGTATACTCTAGATAGTGTACTGTATATATCAGCCAGCCTACTGTAAACTCTAGATAGTGTACTTTATACTATATCAGCCAGCCTACTGTATACTCTAGATAGTGTACTGTAAACTATATCAGCCAGCCTACTGTATACTCTAGATAGTGTACTGTATATATCAGCCAGCCTACTATATACTCTAGATAGTGTACTGTATATATCAGCCAGCCTACTATATACTCTAGATAGTGTACTGTATACTAAATCAGCCCGCCTACTATATACACTAGATAGTGTACTGTATATATCAGCCAGCCTACTATATACTCTAGATAGTGTACTGTATACTATATCAGCCAGCCTACTATATACTCTAGATAGTGTACTGTATACTATATCAGCCAGCCTACTATATACTCTAGATAGTGTACTGTATACTAAATCAGCCCGCCTACTATATACACTAGATAGTGTACTGTATATATCAGCCAGCCTACTGTATACTCTAGATAATGTACTGTATACTATATCAGCCAGCCTACTATATACTCTAGATAGTGTACTGTATACTATATCAGCCCGCCTACTATATACTCTAGATAGTGTACTGTATACTATATCAGCCAGCCTACTATATACTCTAGATAGTGTACTGTATACTATATCAGCCCGCCTACTATATGCTCTAGATAGTGTACTGTATATATCAGCCAGCCTACTGTATACTCTAGATAGTGTAATGTATACTCTAGATAGTGTACTGTATACTATATCAGCCAGCCTGCTGTATACTCTAGATAGTGTACTGTATATATCAGCCAGCCTACTGTAAACTCTAGATAGTGTACTTTATACTATATCAGCCAGCCTACTGTATACTCTAGATAGTGTACTGTAAACTATATCAGCCAGCCTACTGTATACTCCTACTGTATACTCTAGATATACTGTATATATCAGCCAGCCTACTATATACTCTAGATAGTGTACTGTATACTATATCAGCCAGCCTACTGTATACTCTAGATAGTGTACTGTATATATCAGCCAGCCTACTATATACTCTAGATAGTGTACTGTATACTATATCAGCCAGCCTACTATATACTCTAGATAGTGTACTGTATACTATATCAGCCAGCCTACTATATACTCTAGATAGTGTACTGTATACTAAATCAGCCCGCCTACTATATACACTAGATAGTGTACTGTATATATCAGCCAGCCTACTGTATACTCTAGATAATGTACTGTATACTATATCAGCCAGCCTACTATATACTCTAGATAGTGTACTGTATACTATATCAGCCAGCCTACTATATACTCTAGATAGTGTACTGTATACTATATGAGCCAGCCTACTGTATACTCTAGATAGTGTACTGTATATATCAGCCAGCCTACTATATACTCTAGATAGTGTACTGTATACTCTAGATAGTGTACTGTATACTATATCAGCCAGCCTACTATATACTCTAGATAGTGTACTGTATACTATATCAGCCAGCCTACTATATACTCTAGATAGTGTACTGTATATTATATCAGCCAGCCTACTGTATACTCTAGATAGTGTACTGTATACTCTAGATAGTGTACTGTATACTATATCAGCCAGCCTACTATATACTCTAGATAGTGTACTGTATACTATATCAGCCAGCCTACTATATACTCTAGATAGTGTACTGTATATATCAGCCAGCCTACTATATACTCTAGATAGTGTACTGTATACTCTAGATAGTGTACTGTATACTACATCAGCCAGCCTACTGTATACTCTAGATAGTGTACTGTATATATCAGCCAGCCTACTATATACTCTAGATAGTGTACTGTATACTCTAGATAGTGTACTGTATACTATATCAGCCAGCCTACTATATACTCTAGATAGTGTACTGTATACTATATCAGCCAGCCTACTATATACTCTAGATAGTGTACTGTATACTATATCAGCCAGCCTACTATATACTCTAGATAGTGTACTGTATACTATAGATAGTGTACTGTATACTCTAGATAGTGTACTGTATATATCAGCCAGCCTACTATATACTCTAGATAGTGTACTGTATACTCTAGATAATGTACTGTATACTACATCAGCCAGCCTACTGTATACTCTAGATAGTGTACTGTATATATCAGTCTGCCTACTATATACTCTAGATAGTGTACTGTATACTATATCATCCAGCCTACTATATACTCTAGATAGTGTACTGTATACTATATCAGCCAGCCTACTATATACTCTAGATAGTGTACTGTATACTACATCAGCCAGCCTACTGTATACTCCAGATAGTGTACTGTATACTATATCAGCCAGCCTACTGTATACACTAGATAGTGTACTGTATATATCAGCCAGCCTACTATATACTCTAGATAGTGTACTGTATACTACATCAGCCAGCCTACTGTATACTCTAGATAGTGTACTGTATATATCAGTCTGCCTACTATATACTCTAGATAGTGTACTGTATACTATATCAGCCAGCCTACTATATACTCTAGATAGTGTACTGTATACTACATCAGCCAGCCTACTGTATACTCCAGATAGTGTACTGTATACTATAGATAGTGTACTGTATACTCTAGATAGTGTATTGTATACTATAGATAGTGTACTGTATACTCTAGATAGTGTATTGTATAATCTAGATAGTGTACTGTATACTACATCAGCCAGGCTACTGTATACTCCAGATAGTGTACTGTATACTATAGATAGTGTACTGTATACTCTAGATAGTGTACTGTATACTATATCAGCCAGCCTACTGTATACAGTAGATAGTGTACTGTATACTATATCAGCCAGCCTACTGTATACTCTAGATAGTGTACTGTATACTCTAGATTGTATACTCTAGATAGTGTATTGTATACTCTAGATAGTGTACTGTATACTCTAGATAGTGTACTGTATACTATATCAGCCAGCCTACTGTATACTCTAGATAGTGTACTGTATATATCAGCCAGCCTACTATATACTCTAGATAGTGTACTGTATACTAAATCAGCCCGCCTACCATATACTTACCTAGATGTTGGGTATATACCACTGTTTCCCGTGTCCTTCGGGTCCATCAAGCAAACCACACAGGACCCTGGTCACTTACTATACCAGTCAGGCAGTCAGGTGGAGCAGGTAGCAAAGCAAGTGGGATTCAAAGGTAACATGTGAAAATCTCTCTGAAGGTAATAATACACTAATGTCAGACGTTGCTATTTGTTGTGGAACATTTTACGACCTAGGAACGGCTCAAGACAAAAGCCCTGCTGTGTAACTGTAGGACCTCCACAGTGTGTGTCACAGTGACAACTAAATGTGTTGCTAAACCCCCAGGAGATGTCCTGATTGGTTGTACTGTGTTGCTAAACCCCCAGGAGATGTCCTGATTGGTTGTACTGTGTTGCTAAACCCCCAGGAGATGTCCTGATTGGTTGTACTGTGTTGCTAAACCCCCAGGAGTTGTCCTGATTGGTTGTACTGTGTTGCTAAACCCCCAGGAGATGTCCTGATTGGTTGTACTGTGTTGCTAAACCCCCAGGAGATGTCCTGATTGGTTGTACTGTGTTGCTAAACCCCCAGGAGATGTCCTGATTGGTTGTACTGTGTTGCTAAACCCCCAGGAGATGTCCTGATTGGTTGTACTGTGTTGCTAAACCCCCAGGAGATGTCCTGATTGGTTGTACTGTGTTGCTAAACCCCAGGAGATGTCCTGATTGGTTGTACTGTGTTGCTAAACCCCCAGGAGATGTCCTGATTGGTTGTACTGTGTTGCTAAACCCCCAGGAGATGTCCTGATTGGTTGTACTGTGTTGCTAAACCCCCAGGAGATGTCCTGATTGGTTGTACTGTGTTGCTAAACCCCCAGGAGTTGTCCTGATTGGTTGTACTGTGTTGCTAAACCCCCAGGAGATGTCCTGATTGGTTGTACTGTGTTGCTAAACCCCCAGGAGATGTCCTGATTGGTTGTACTGTGTTGCTAAACCCCCAGGAGATCAGTTGTTCTCTGGGGGACTGGAGTGCAACTCATGCAAACTGTGTAACACGATCTTCTACATGTGAGGAAGACCGGCTTCATCATGCAGCCCCCCCCCCATTGATCCCCACTTGTTCTCCCTCCCACTCCTGCAGTGTACACCACCCCTGGGGATGGCAAATGACAACAGTCAGACACGTCTGTAGCGAATGTATGCATTTCAGGGCTGATATTCCACAGAGGAATGGGGCCTGAGGAGTCAGCAGCGTGGTCCTGGGGGTTTAGCCTTTGGTGTGAGATCAGGCATCTTTTACTTTTTCAACGCATATGCTGGAGAAGCCTGGAAGGTTAATAATTGTTAACACTTAAAAAAAAATAAAAACAGCAACTGCAAATACCTTTACCACTTTAATTGGGTAATCCATATATTTATCAGAATGGCAAATCTGTGCCATGACGAAACTGAGAATCGAAGCGGTGAGAGGGGGAGATGTTTGAGTCCAGTGCATTTCATCTGTACACAAATATGGACTTTTCACAGAGAAACAAATTACCCAAACACACACACACACACACACACACACAAACACACACACACAATGAGAATGGTGCTGAACAGCGATCAATAACCTCGATTCGGATGAAGATTTGTACGTCAGCGAGTCGGCGGGAAAGGACGAAATCCCCGATAGTCGAAAAAACACCAACTGTTCTCTCACGAACCACACACAATGTTCCAGAATGGTGCTGAACAGCGATCAATAACCTTTAAACGGTCGGATGAAGATTTGCCGCAGGGCCAGACGGATAACCAGGACGGGAACAGGTCGAAATCACAAGGCCCAGGGCCAGACGGATAAAGGACACCAACTGTTCTCTCACAACCAGGGCACAGCTGTTCCAGGACGAGTGCTCAGATCACATTTTCCGCAGGGCCAGATCTAAAACCTTTAAACAGGTCGACATTCACAAGGCCGCAGGGCCAGACGGATAACCAGGGCGAGTGCTCAGAACAGGTCGACATTCACAAGGCCGCAGGGCCAGACGGATAACCAGGGCGAGTGCCCAGAGCAGGCGCTGACCAGCTGTCGAGTGACTTCATTGACATTTTCAACGTCTTCCTGACCCAGTCTGTAATGCCAACATGTTTCAAGAGAGACCACCATAGTCCCTGTGCCTAAGAATGCCAAGGTAACCTGTCTTATTGCCCCGTAGCACTCACATCTGTATCCATAAAATGCTTTGAAAGGCTGGTCATGGCTCACATCAACACCATCATCCCAGACACACTGGACCCACTCCAATGTGCATACCGCCCCAACAGATCCTCATGATGATGCAATCTCTATAGCAACGCACACTGTCCTCTCCCACCTGGACAAAACAAACATCTATGTGAAAATGCTGTTCATTGACTACAGCTCAGCGTTCAACACCATAGTATCCTCCTCAAAGCTCATTGCCAAGCTAAGGACCCTGGGACTGAACACCTCCCTCTGCACCTGGATCTTGGACTTCCTGACGGGCCGACCCCAGGTGGTGAGAGGAGGCAACAACACATCCGCCACACTGACCCTCAACACGGGGGACCCTCAGGCATGTCCCCTCCTGTACTCCCTGTTCACTCACGACACCAACACCATCATTAAAGAAAAGGTTCACCCATGTTATATTGTTTTTTTTTGTGCGTCTCTGAGGGATGTTCAATGGGTTCCCCGGGTCATTTCCTGTTTTCACGTGTTTCTGAGTTGTTGGCGTTCAAGCAGGCCGAAAAACGTTGTTTACAATTTTTTGGACTTTTTAACTCTGTATTATTGGTTAAGGGTCAGTAAGCATTTAACGGTAAAGTCTACACCTGTTGTATTAGGCACATGTGAAAAATTACACACACACACACACACACACCACAGCTGGTGGATCTCAGCTCACCTTTTCTCCCGGAACTAGGAGGTCCAGATGGTTTATCAGTAACTGACCCTTTAAAGAGAAAACACAACATTTTTACAACATCTCTTCTACAGGACAGAACAGAACAGGACAGTACACACACATTAAACACACACACACACACACACACACACACACACACACACACACACACACACACACACACACACACACACACACACACACACACACACACACATTAAACACACACACACACATTAAACACACACACACACACACTCACACACACACACTCACACACACACATTTTCTATTCTACAGAACAGACAGACAGAAGAGAAGCCTCATGTAGACCTCCAAGGTTAGACAGTCCTCACCTCACGAACACCTTCTGACTGACATGAGGATATTAGTTTGGCAACACCTTCTATACTAGTAGCAATCATAACTAAACAATGTGGTCCACCCCCCTGGTAGGCTACAGTCAGACATGAAATAGGCATGTAACAGTGAATATCATTCCTCTTTTCTGAGCATGCAGATAGTCAAGCTAGGTTGGCATGCACAGGTTCAGAGGGCATTGACAGAATTCAGAATTCAATAGACAATCCGACCAATTAGAATTAATATAAGAGGGAAGAGAGTTGAAATTGAATTAATGAATGAATGGAGGCGATTGGAATTAAAGTTACTACCTGACAACTTGTCACTTGTCCCAGCATGAGTTCCCATAAATTCACGGAAGTTTCCTGCAAACGTATGATGATGTAAGATGGTTGACAGGCGGTAGAGAATGAAAGGGGCAGTTGATAATATGGTAGAAGGCACCGGAGACGGCTGAGTTGGGCGGCGAGTTATGTTTCAAAAACTAAAGGTGGCATCTACAAGCTAAAAGTGATCTTTGGCTGCCCCCATAGGAGAACCATTTTTTGGTTTCAGGTAGAACCTTTTGGGGTTCTATGAATAACCCTTTCCACCAAAAGGGTTCTACCTGGAACCCAAAAGGGTTCTACCTGGAATTGAAAAGGGTTCTGCCTGGAACCCAAAAGGGTTCTGCCTGGAATCCAAAAGGGTTCTACCTGGAACCCAAAAGGGTTCTACCTGGAACCCAAAAGGGTTCTACCTGGAATCGAAAAGGGTTCTGCCTGGAATCGAAAAGGGTTCTGCCTGGAACCCAAAAGGGTTCTGCCTGGAACCCAAAAGGGTTCTGCCTGGAACCAAAAAGGGTTCTGCCTGGAATCCAAAAGGGTTCTGCCTGGAACCCAAAAGGGTTCTGCCTGGAATCCAAAAGGGTTCTCCTATGGAACCAGCTGAACATCCTTTTGGAACCCTTTTTTCTAAGAGTGTACTGCACTTCAAGTTTGGGATTCCTGAGATTACAGTTCTTTAGAAAGAATTCTCACCCTGGACTTTTTGGCATTTAGTTGTTACAGCCTGAACTAAAAATAGATATTTTTGTCACTGGCCTAAACACAATACCATATGATGCCAAAGTGGAATGATGTCACTACAAAAATACAGGCGTCCTCCCTAACTCAGTTCTCAGTTGCCGGAGAGGAAGGAAACGGCTCACAGATTTCACCATGAGGAAAATGGTGACTTTAAAACAGTTACAGAGTTTAATGGCTGTGATAAAAGAAACTGAGGATGGATCAACAACATTGTAGTTACTCCACAACAGAGGGGGGGACCAAGTCACCATTATTCGAGCCACAACCAAGTCTCAAGTCACAAGGTTCGAGTCTCAAGTCAAGTCCCTAGTCAAAAGGGTCGAGTCTCTAGTCAAGTCCAAGTCGTGCATTCTAAAACATATCATGTCAAGTCTCAAGTCACAAAGTCCGATACTTAACCCGAGTCCCAAGTCGAATGGCTCGAGTCTCAAGTCGAGTCCCAAGTCGAATGGGTCGAGTCTCTAGTCAAGTCCAAGTCGTGCATTCTAAAACATGTCAAGTCTCAAGTCAAGTAAAAAAAAAATATATATATATATATACAGTGCCTTGCGAAAGTATTCGGCCCCCTTGAACTTTGCGACCTTTTGCCACATTTCAGGCTTCAAACATAAAGATATAAAACTGTATTTTTTTGTGAAGAATCAACAACAAGTGGGACACAATCATGAAGTGGAACGGCATTTATTGGATATTTCAAACTTTTTTAACAAATCAAAAACTGAAAAATTGGGCGTGCAAAATTATTCAGCCCCCTTAAGTTAATACTTTGTAGCGCCACCTTTTGCTGCGATTACAGCTGTAAGTCGCTTGGGGTATGTCTCTATCAGTTTTGCACATCGAGAGACTGAAATTTTTTCCCATTCCTCCTTGCAAAACAGCTCGAGCTCAGTGAGGTTGGATGGAGAGCATTTGTGAACAGCAGTTTTCAGTTCTTTCCACAGATTCTCAATTGGATTCAGGTCTGGACTTTGACTTGGCCATTCTAACACTGGATATGTTTATTTTTGAACCATGCCATTGTAGATGTTGCTTTATGTTTTGGATCATTGTCTTGTTGGAAGACAAATCTCCGTCCCAGTCTCAGGTCTTTTGCAGACTCCATCAGGTTTTCTTCCAGAATGGTCCTGTATTCTCTTTATTTTTGCTTCCTTGAGCAAGGCAGCTCCAAAACGTAGCAGTGTTCTGTCGCTCACGGGGACACTACGTCACCGCAATATCTATGGGCAGAGCTCAAAAATTCAAGCCCCTTTGGGTGCTGCCATAGAGTTACATTAGAAGTGCCCATCCAAGAAGGCTCAAGGTCATTGGCCACAGATGATTTGACGTCCGTCAAATCATGTTATATCTACCGTAGCTTTGATTGGACTGATCAGGTCAACATCTAACTTTCCAAATCTTAGCGAGCAGTCGTCATCATGAATCAAGTCGACGATCTACTGGCAAATCCTTTTCAATTCTTGTCATATGAAGTGTAATAATGAGGAGAAATTATAAATAAAACAGATCTGTGCTCATTGGCCGTTGGACATAAACATGACACAACAATTGGAAATTGCAAATTCAACAAGGAGTGGTTTGGAAGGAATCAGTGACGAACTGCAAGCCTTGCAAAGCAATCACTAGCCTGCTATTCAGTGGAGTGGGTGTGCGGTCCAAGTTTGGGTTTAAGGGTCTCTTTTCCAAGCTTAAATGGATAAACATTCACATGCAACACTATGGGCCAGAAAAGTGTAATACATTGGCCATGCTGTCAATGCAAAACAACTGGAAACTCGGAACTGGGAAATCTCAGAGTTCAGTGAGTTCAAGACAACTGGGAACGTGGAACAAAACGAGCTCCGACTGGGAAAATACGTGTTGAACGGTCATCCAACTCTGAATTGTCGGGAACTCGGGCCTCCTTCTAGAGCTCCGACCTGAAGATCACTGACGTCATTATTCAACCTTGGTTTTTTCAGTTGTCTTGAAAGCGCCATAAATCCAGAGACCAGCCAGACCTTGATGACAAAGTTTGATTACAAAATTTGCCCACAAGAAGGACTGCTGCACCACATTTCTGTTGAAGTGAGCACAGCACAACAAGGTCCAAAAATGTCTTGTATGCTGCAGCATAAATGATGTTATATGCCAGGGAGATATATATACTGTAGCTGAGAAAGTAATACTAAGTGTATGTTGTGTGGGAAGCTGTTAGTAGCCCATGTGCCTCAGCCTAATAATTTGGTCCCTTTCCCCCTCATAACTACAGTTCTGACTTGATGTACAAGGAGAGTAAGAACTGTAAGAACGGATAAGAACGGCTCATGTTCTGAATTCTCTCGCTGTACAAAAGTACTGAACAAATAGTTATATTAACTACATCTGTCTTAGCTCACTTATTAATGCGTTAATCAAATTTACGGATTGTCTCTTATCCGCTTATCGTTCCCTTATGCCGTAGTTTGTCAGTAAAAATGGATTGTCTCTTATCCGCTTATCGTTCCCTTATGCCATAGTTTGTCAGTAACAATGTATTTACATTTGCTTAAGCCAGTCAGCCATATCAGCGTGTTATTTTCTAAAGGCAGTAAATCAGGCTCCGCTGATAGCCAGGTGTAGCAGTGGTAAGGATTCACTGTATGGTGCTGAAAAGAAAGCTCTGCTGTTGGGTCAGCTTTATGTCGGCCCTAACAGTTTGTGGGCACCATTTGTCATCGTTATAGTGCAGTTAATGTGTTGTTTAGTGTTGTGTTGTGTTGTGGCTTTGCTGACATGCATTAACAAAAACTGTACATCTTGGTGGGGCAAACAATTTTCTCTTATTCAACCATCATCAATCCTTATTCAACGTTCTGACTCCACGTAGCCTATTTCTATACGCACTGAGGCACACGCTCCTCTACTACGCACAACCAGAATGACAGAGACATGCGGAACCCTGGGAAACATGAATAATGGAAAACATAAATTGAATTGAATAAACATAACTTCTACCTCATGAGTCTTACGAATGTTCATCTGCACTATAAACATCACTTCCGAGCGGGCCAATAAATGATTGTCTAAATGAAAATGTACCATAGGCCTATCAAACATGAAAAAGACATCTACATGTTGTAATAAACTGTACAGGGATGTAATGATGTCACGCTAGCAATTATGTAGTAATTATTAATTATTATGTAATATAGATTTACCACATAGGGTTTGAAAAGTTTGGACACTCATTTAAGGGCTTTTCTTAATTTTTTTATATTTTCTACATTGTAGAATAATAGTGAAGACATCAAAACTATGAAATAACACATATGGAATCATGTAGTAAGCAAAAAAGTGTTAAACAAATGAAAATATATTTTATTTTGAGATGCTTAAAAGTAGCCACACTTTGCCTTGATAAGAACTTTGCATACACTTGGTATTCTCTCAACCAGCATCACCTGGAATACTTTTTGAACAGTCTTGAAGGAGTTCCCACATATGCTGAGCACTTGCTGGCTGCTTTTCCTTCACTCTGTGGTCCAACTCATCCCAAACCATCTCAATTGGGTTGACGTCTGGTGATTGTGGAGGCCAGGTCATCTGATGCAGCACTCCATCACTCTCATTCTTGGTCAATTAGCCCTTACACAGCCTGGAGGTGTGTTGGGTCATTCTCCTGTTGAAAAACAATTGATAATCCCACTAAGCCCAAACCAGATGAGATGGCGTATCACTGCAGAATGCTGTGGTAGCCATGCTGGTTAAGTGTGCCTTGAATTCTAAATAAATCACTGACAGTGTTCCCAGCAAAGCACCCCCACAACATCACACCTCCTCCTCCATGCTTCATGGTGGGAACCACACATCCGTTCACCTACTCTGCATCTCACAAAGAAATGGCGGTTGGAAGCAAATATCTCAAATTCGGACTCATCAGACCAAAGGACAGATTTCCACCGGTCTAATATCCATTGCTTGTGTTTCTTGTTCCAAGCAAGTCTCTTCTTCTTATTGGTGTCCTTTAGTTGTGGTTTCTTTGCAGCAATTGGACCATGAAGGCCTGATTCACACCGTCTCCTCTGAACAGTTGATGTTGAGATGTGTCTGTTACTTGAACTCCGTGAAGCATTTATTTGGGCTGCAATCTGAGGCTGATAACTCTGATAAACTTATCCTCTGCAACAGAGGTAACTCTGGGTCTTCCATTCCTGTGGCAGTCCTCATGAGAGCCAGTTTCATCATAGCACTTGATGGTTTTTGCGACTGCACTTGAAGAAACTTTCAAAGTTCTTGAAATTTTCCAGATTGACTGATCTTCACGTCTTAAAGTAATGATGGACTGTCGTTTCTGTTTACTTATTTTAGCTGTTCTTGCCATAATATGGACTTGGTATTTTACCAAATAGGGCTGTCTTCTGTATACCACCCCTACCTTGTCACAACACTACTGACTGGCTCAAATGCATTAAGGAAATAAATTCCACAAATTCACTTTTAACAAGGCACACCTGTTAATTGAAATGCATTCCACGTGACTACCTCATGAAGCTGGTTGAGAGGACACCAAGAGTGTGCAAATCTGTCATCAAGGCAAACAGTGGCTACTTTGAATAATCTCAAATATGTTTTGATTTGTTTAACACTTTTTTTGGATATTACATGATTCCATATGTGTTATTTCATAGTTTTGAGGTCTTCACTATTATTCTACAATGTAGAAAATATCAAATATAAAGACAAATCCTGGAATGAGTAGGTGTGTCCAAACTTTTGACTGGTACTATATGTAAATTAGATATTTCTGTATTTCTTTTCCAAAACATTTGCAAAAATGTATAGAAAAACATATTTTCACTTTATCATTATGAGGTATTGTGTGTAGATGGGTGAGGGGAAAAAAAGTTAATTTTGGAAGGCGAAATGGAAATTCAGTTGAATTTGAAATATAATTCCGAACTGAAATTGAAGCACGGTGACGTTTATTGCCATGAATCTTGCCAAAACGGTTAAGGGTTTAGATTTAAAATCAGATTTTGTGACTTTGTGGCAGTGCCAGCTAATGACCAGTGCAGAACTGTCTACAAGGCAAGATTCATGACAATAAATGCCAACCTGCGAAATGGAATTGATCCCAACCGTGACCAGCTGTAGTGTTACTGGGAGATGTGACCGCCTGTAGACTTGACACACACATTCCACATTATTTCACTATTCCAAAATATTATTACTTTTTTTTTCAGATATCCGGAATGTTTAAATTAAAAAATTTTTTTTTTACAAATGTATCGCTCTTGAGTCTTGACCAATCAGAATGACGCAAATCCTGTAGTTTTTCGCTAAAAACAACAGTGAAACAGAAGTCTGATTTTTGCCATGATACAGAACGTGTTATTTTACAAAACGTTTATTTGGTGTTTTGCATTGATCTGTGTCAAGTCTTGTGGAAACTGTTAAGGGCATGTAAATGCTATTTGAAGATAATAGCATAGCGATGTCAGGGCATAGCGATGTCAGGGCAGGGCGATGTCAGGGCAGGGCGATGTCAGGGCAGGGCGATGTCAGGGCAGGGTGATGTCAGGGCATAGCGATGTCAGGGCATAGCGATGTCAGGGCATAGCGATGTCAGGGCAGGGCGATGTCAGGGCAGGGCGATGTCAGGGCATAGCGATGTCAGGGCAGGGCGATGTCAGGGCAGGGCGATGTCAGGGCATAGCGATGTCAGGGCAGGGCGATGTCAGGGCAGGGCGATGTCAGGGCATAGCGATGTCAGGGCATAGCGATGTCAGGGCAGGGCGATGTCAGGGCATAGCGATGTCAGGGCATAGCGATGTGATGTCAGGGCATAGCGATGTCAGGGCATAGCGATGTCAGGGCAGGGCGATGTCAGGGCAGGGCGATGTCAGGGCATAGCGATGTCAGGGCAGGGCGATGTCAGGGCAGGGCGATGTCAGGGCATAGGGCGATGTCAGGGCAGGGCGATGTGATGTCAGGGCATAGCGATGTCAGGGCAGGGCGATGTCAGGGCAGGGCGATGTCAGGGCATAGCGATGTCAGGGCATAGCGATGTCAGGGCTTGGTGATGTCAGGGCGATGTCAGGGCAGGGCGATGTCAGGGCAGGGCGATGTCAGGGCATAGCGATGTCAGGGCATAGCGATGTCAGGGCAGGGCGATGTCAGGGCAGGGCGATGTGATGTCAGGGCATAGCGATGTCAGGGCAGGGCGATGTCAGGGCAGGGCGATGTCAGGGCAGGGCGATGTCAGGGCAGGGCGATGTGATGTCAGGGCATAGCGATGTCAGGGCAGGGCGATGTCAGGGCAGGGCGATGTCAGGGCAGGGCGATGTCAGGGCAGGGCGATGTCAGGGCAGGGCGATGTCAGGGCAGGGCGGCAGGGTAGCGATGTCAGGGCATAGCGATGTCAGGGCAGGGCGATGTCAGGGCAGGGCGATGTCAGGGCATAGCGATGTCAGGGCAGGGCGATGTCAGGGCAGGGCGATGTGATGTCAGGGCAGGGCGATGTCAGGGCAGGGCGATGTCAGGGGCGATGTCCAGGGCAGGGCAGGGCGATGTGATGTCAGGGCATAGCGATGTCAGGGCATAGCGATGTCAGGGCAGGGCGATGTCAGGGCATAGCGATGTCAGGGCATAGCGATGTCAGGGCAGGGCGATGTCAGGGCAGGATGTCAGGGGGCGATGTGATGTCAGGGCAGGGCGATGTCAGGGCAGGGCGATGTCAGGGCAGGGCGATGTCAGGGCAGGGCGATGTCAGGGCAGGGTGATGTCAGGGCAGGGCGATGTGATGTCAGGGCAGGGCGATGTCAGGGCAGGGCGATGTCAGGGCAGGGCGATGCGATGTCAGGGCAGGGCGATGTCAGGGCAGGGCGATGTCAGGGCAGGGCGATGTCAGGGCAGGGCGATGTGATGTCAGGGCAGCGATGTGATGTCAGGGCAGGGCGATGTCAGGGCAGGGCGATGTGATGTCAGGGCATAGCGATGTCAGGGCATGTGATGTCAGGGCATAGGCGATGTCAGGGCAGGGCGATGTCAGGGCAGGGCGATGTCAGGGCAGGGCGATGTGTGATGTCAGAGCATAGCGATGTCAGGGCAGGGTGATGTCAGGGCAGGGCGATGTCAGGGCAGGGCGATGTCAGGGCAGGGCGATGTCAGGGCAGGGCGATGTCAGGGCAGGGCGATGTGATGTCAGGGCATAGCGATGTCAGGGCAGGGCGATGTCAGGGCAGGGCGATGTCAGGGCAGGGCGATGTCAGGGCAGGGCGATGTCAGGGCAGGGCGATGTGATGTCAGGGCATAGCGATGTCAGGGCAGGGCGATGTCAGGGCAGGGCGATGTCAGGGCAGGCTGGGGGGTTTCAAAATGTGCAGCAGTAGCTCAACGCACGGTTATAAAAACGACATGCAAAAGTTTGTTATTTTATTAAATTAAGTATTTCAATTGTCATGGTATATAACGTCACAAGGATCATCTCATTTAATTTACAGTATACCAAAGCTTTTTCTATGTCAAAATAGGCCTTTCTTTAAAAAACAAGAATCTAAAACAGTTTACCACTCAAGTAATCTAATACTAACGTTCGTTCGGATATCCGGATAGCCGTGCTCATTCGTAACACAACAGAGTGAAATAAATACATTTGCAAGAAACAATAATGAAGATATTGGACCTTATGCAGGACAAAAGAGTGTACGATCTTAGTGGTTTTATCACATGTACTGTACATTGCAGTAAATGCATTCCCAAAATACCTGATGATTTTGTTCATGGCCATGACTGGACATGTTTCCGTGCTGGATTGCAATTGTTGTTGATGCTGATTGGAAGAATGGGAGAGGAGGAAGCTGATTGGAGGAATGGGCAGGAAGAGGGCGTGGTGTAGAATGTGGAGCAGGGTAGCCTAGTGGTTAGAGCGTTGGACTAGTAACCGGAAGGCTTTAAGTTCAAACCCCCGAGCTGACAAGGTACAAATCTGTCGTTCTGCCCCTGAACAGGCAGTTAACCCACTGTTCCTAGGCCGTCATTGAAAATAAGAATTTGTTCTTAACTAACTTGCCTGGTTCAATAAAGCTAAAATCAAAAAATCAAAATCAAAGCGAATAGAGACAGGGGTGCTGGTTCTTGTCTCAGTAGCCAGAGGTGCGTGTGATCCCTTTCTCCTCCTAAATGTACACCACCTGTGTTAGCTCAGCAGCTCCTATCTGGCACTAGCCATACTAAGAGAATGATCTCTTTCTCTCAGTGGGAAAATAACAGTCATTATCAGACAGTGTTCCAATCCAGTTCCAGCATCTCTATCTCTATGTCAGCCACATATCTGCCTGCATAAGAACTGATCGGGGAGGGCTTCAGAGAGAGGCTTTCTGACTGTGGGAAAATTAAGAAACAGGAGAGGAGAGAGAGGGAGAGGAGAGGAGAGAGGAGAGAGGAGAGGGGAGAGAGGAGAGAGGAGAGGGGGAGAGGAGAGAGGAGGAGAGAGGGGGAGAGGAATGAGGATGAGGAGAGGACAGGAAGAGAGGAGAGGAGAGGAGAGGAGAGGAGGAGGATGAGAGAGAGAGGAGAGGAGGAGGGAGAGGAGAGGGGAGGAGGAGAGAGAGAGGAGGAAGAGGAGAGAGGAGAGGAGGAGAGGAGAGGAGAGAGGAGGAGAGGAGAGGAGAGGAGTGAGGAGAGAGAGGAGAGGAGAGAGAGGACAGGAATGAGGAGAGAGAGGAGAGGAGAGGAGAGGAGAGGACAGGAATGAGGAGAGAGAGAGGAGGAATGAGGAGAGGAATGAGGAGAGGAGAGAGGAGAGGACAGGAGAGGAGTGAGGGAGAGGACAGGAATGAGGGAGAGGAGAGAGAGGAGAGGAATGAGGAATGAGGAGAGGGAGTGAGAGGAGAGGAGAGAGGGAGAGGAGAGAGAGGAGGAATGAGGAGAGAGAGGAGAGGAGTGAGGAGGAGAGGAGAGGACAGGAATGAGGAGAGAGAGGAGAGGACAGGAATGCAGAGAGAGAGGAGAGGACAGGAATGAGGGAGAGGAGAAAGGTGAGAGGAGAGAGAGGACAGGAGTGAAGAGAGAGAGGAGAGGACAGGAATGAGGAGAGAGAGGAGAGGAGAAGGGTGAGGAGAGAGAGGAGAGGACAGGAATGAGGAGAGAGAGGAGAGGAGGATGCAGAGAGAGGGAGATGACAGGAATGAGGAGAGAGAGGAGAGGACAGGAATGCAGAGAGAGGAGAGGAGTGAGGAGAGAGAGGAGAAGAGAGAGAGGAGAGGACAGGAATGAGGAGAGAGAGTAGAGGAGTGAGGAGAGAGAGGGTGAGGAGAGAGAGTAGAGAGGAGAGCAAGGGCACAGTTAGTCCTGAGATGGCAGCTGGAAACACTTCCCCATCCCCAGAGCTGACCTTCTGGATAGAGTTCACTCTAGTCACCTTACGACTAGGATAGCACACATGCATGTACAGTTGAAGTCGGAAGTTTACATACACCTTAGCCAAGTACATTTAAACTCCGTTTTTCACAATTCCTGACATTTAATACTAGTAAAAATCCCCTGTCTTAGGTCAGTTAGGATCACCACTTTATTTCAAGAATGTGAAATGTCAGAATAATAGTAGAGAGAATGATTTATTTCAGCTTTTATTTCACATTCCCAGTGGGTAAGAAGTTTACATGCACTCAATTAGTATCTGGTAGCATTGCCTTTAAATTGTTTAACTTGGGTCAAACGTTTCAGGTAGCCTTTACAAACTTCCCACAATAAGTTGGGTGAATTTTGGCCCATTCCTCCTGACAGAGCTGGTGTAACTCAGTCAGGTTTGTAGGCTTCCTTGCTCGGACACGCTTTTTCAGTTCTGCCCACAATTGTCTATAAGATTGAGGTCATGGCGTTGTGATGGCCCCTCCAATACCTTGCCTTTGTTGTCCTTAAGTCATTTTGCCACAACTTTGTGGCAAGCTTTAACTTCATGACTGATGTCTTGAGATGTTGCTTCAATATATCCACATCATTTTCTTTCCTCGTGATGCCATATATTTTGTGAAGTGCACCAGTCTCTCCTGCAGCAAAGCACCCCCACAACATGATGCTGCCACCCCCGTGCTTCACGGTTGGGATGGTGTTCTTCAGCTTGCAAGACTCCCCCTTTTTCCTCCAAACATGATGATGGTCATTATGGCCAAACAATTCTATTTTTGTTTCATCAGACAAGAGGACATTTCTCCAAAAAGTATGAACTTTGTCCCCATTTGCAGTTGCAAACCGTAGTCTGGTGTTAGTATGGCGGTTTTGGAGCAGTGGCTTCTTCCTTGCTGAGCGGCCTTCCAGGTTATGCTGATATAGGACTCGTTTTACTGTGGATATAGATACCTTTGTACCTGTTTCCTCCAGCATCTTCACAAGGTCCTTTGCTGTTGTTCTGGGATTGATTTGCACTTTCCGCACCAAAGTACATTCATCTCTAGGAGACAGAACGCGTCTCCTTCCTGAGCGGTATGACGGCTGCGTGGTCCCATGGTGTTTATACTTGCGTACTATTGTTTGTACACATGAACATGGTACCTTCAGGCATTTGGAAATTGCTCCCAAGGATGAACAAGACTTATGGATGTTTACAAATTGTTTTCTGAGATCTTGGCTGATTTCTTTTGATTTTCCCATGATGTCAAGCAAAGAGGCACTGAGTCTGAAGGTTGGCCTTGAAATACATCCACAGGTACACCTCCAATTGATTCAAATTATGTCAATTAGCCTATCAGATGTTTCTAAAGCCATGACATTATTTTCTGGAATTTTCAAGCTGTTTAAAGGCAGTCAACTTAGTGTATGTAAACTTCTGACCCACTGTAATTGTGATACAGTGAATTATAAGTGAAATAATCTGTCTGTAAACAATTGTTGGAAAAATTACTTGTGTCATGCACAAAGTAGATGTCCTAACTGACTTGCCAAAACTATAGTTTGTTAACAAGAAATTTGTGGAGTGGTTGAAAAATGAGTTTTAATGACTCCAACCTAAGTGTATGTAAATTCAGACTTCAACTGTATATACCCTACCATGCAGGACAGTAGCCTGGTACAGCTCTGCCAACAGTTCCATGTGTACCTGAACACACAGCCCTGTCGCTAATCTCTAGCGGTACCTGAACACACAGCCCTGTCGCTAATCTCTAGCGGTACCTGAACACACAGCCCTGTCGCTAATCTCTAGCGGTACCTGAACACACAGCCCTGTCGCTAATCTCTAGCGGTACCTGAACACACAGCCCTGTCGCTAATCTCTAGCGGTACCTGAACACCCAGCCCTGTCGCTAATCTCTAGCGGTACCTGAACACACAGCCCTGTCGCTAATCTCTAGCGGTACCTGAACACCCAGCCCTGTCTCTAATCTCTAACGGTACCTGAACACACAGCCCTGTCTCTAATCTCTAACGGTACCTGAACACCCAGCCCTGTCTCTAATCACTAACGGTACCTGAACACCCAGCCCTGTCTCTAATCTCTAACGGTACCTGAACACCCAGCTCTGTCTCTAATCACTAACGGTACCTGAACACCCAGTCCTGTCTCTAATCTCTAACGGTACCTGAACACCCAGTCCTGTCTCTAATCTCTAACGGTACCTGAACACCCAGCCCTGTCTCTAATCTCTAACGGTACCTGAACACCCAGCCCTGTCTCTAATCTCTAACGGTACCTGAACACCCAGCCCTGTCTCTAATCACTAACGCTACCTGAACACCCAGCCCTGTCTCTAATCACTAACGGTACCTGAACACCCAGCCCTGTCTCTAATCTCTCAAGGTACCTGAACACCCAGCCCTGTCTCTAAAAACTAACGGTACCTGAACACCCAGCCCTGTCTCTAATCTCTCAAGGTACCTGAACACCCAGCCCTGTCTCTAATCTCTAACGGTACCTGAACACACAGCCCTGTCTCTAATCTCTAACGGTACCTGAACACACAGCCCTGTCTCTAATCTCTAACGGTACCTGAACACCCAGCCCTGTCTCTAATCTCTAACGGTACCTGAACACCCAGCCCTGTCTCTAATCTCTAACGGTACCTGAACACCCAGCCCTGTCTCTAATCTCTAAAGGTACCTGAACACCCAGCCCTGTCTCTAATCTCTAACGGTAACTGAACACACAGCCCTGTCTCTAATCTCTCAAGGTACCTGAACACCCAGCCCTGTCTAATCTCTCAAGGTACCTGAACACCCATCTCTGTCTCTAATCTCTCAAGGTACCTGAACACCCAGTCCTGTCTCTAATCTCTAATGTTACCTGAACACCCAGCCTTGTCTCTAATCTCTAATGGTACCTGAACACCCAGCCCTGTCTCTAATCTCTCAAGGTACCTGAACACCCATCTCTGTCTCTAATCTCTAACGGTACCTGAACACACAGTCCTGTCTCTAATCTCTCAAGGTACCTGAACACCCAGCCCTGTCTCTAATCTCTCAAGGTACCTGAACACCCAGTCCTGTCTCTAATCTCTAACGTTACCTGAACACCCAGCCTTGTCTCTAATCTCTAAAGGTACCTGAACACCCAGCCCTGTCTCTAATCTCTAACGGTACCTGAACACCCAGCCCTGTCTCTAATCTCTAACGGTACCTGAACACACAGCCCTGTCTCTAATCCTGTCTCTAATCTCTAAAGGTACCTGAACACTAACGGTACCTGAACATCCAGCCCTGTCTCTAATCTCTAACGGTACCTGCCAGTCCTGTCTCTAATCTCTAACGGTACCTGAACACCCAGCCCTGTCTCTAATCTCTAACGGTACCTGAACACACAGGGGTCCTGTCTCTAATCTCTAACGGTACCTGAACACACAGGGGTCCTGTCTCTAATCTCTAACGGTACCTGAACACACAGGGGTCCTGTCTCTAATCTCTAACGGTACCTGAACACACAGGGGTCCTGTTGTGCACGGAGGAACCACTGACTGGTTTGCCGTCGGTGGTGACACACCAGCAGTATCCTGTCAGAGTGTGACACTGCACCTGTAGAGAGCAGAAAGCACAGGACAGAGACAGGTGGGAAACAGGTACATGTATACTGGAGGGTCCATGACAATGGTGTCCCAAAATGTCCAGGATATTCAACAACAAAAAAAACAGAGAAAGTCTCCGATAATTCCTCCAACCGGGATTTTTGATTTCCTGCAAAGTTTCCGGGGTTTTGCAATTGGCTCCCAGAGATGAAGACTCCTGAGAGAGACAGACCTGGGCGAAGGTTCCGTCCTCGTTGCATTCTGGGATGAAGATGGACTCCTGAGGTCTCTTAGCCTGCTCCAGAGCCTGATTCCTCTCCACCCTGCACTTAGACTGGCCTCCGTCTGAAATACAAACACAAGGACAGGTATAGTGTACCTGTATTCATTCACTGTCCCAGCGTTGACAACTACAGCACAGAAGGTTGGTGGCTCCTTAATTAGGGAGGATGGGCGTGTGGTAAAGACCAGAGTTGTTTCCAGGTGTTTGATTTGCTACGTTCCAGGCATTATTATGAGCCTCCACTGAACTACAGGTACACCTGCCCTGCATTCACTGTCCCAGCATGCACAACCAGAGGACAGGTGTACCTGCATCCACTGTCCCAGCATGCACAACCAGAGGACAGGTGTACCTGCATCCACTGTCCCAGCATGCACAACCAGAGGACAGGTGTACCTGCATCCACTGTCCCAGCATGCACAACCAGAGGACAGGTGTACCTGCATCCACTGTCCCAGCATGCACAACCAGAGGACAGGTGTACCTGCATCCACTGTCCCAGCATGCACAACCAGAGGACAGGTGTACCTGCATCCACTGTCCCAGCATGCACAACCAGAGGACAGGTGTACCTGCATCCACTGTCCCAGCATGCACAACCAGAGGACAGGTGTACCTGCATCCACTGTCCCAGCATGCACAACCAGAGGACAGGTGTACCTGCATCCACTGTCCCAGCATGCACAACCAGAGGACAGGTGTACCTGCATCCACTGTCCCAGCATGCACAACCAGAGGACAGGTGTATTCACTGCATCCACTGTCCCACTGTCCCATCATGCACAACCAGAGGACAGGTATACCTGCATCCACTGTCCCAGCATGCACAACCAGAGGACAGGTATACCTGCATCCACTGTCCCAGCATGCACAACAGGTGTACAAAGGTAGGACCTTAATTTGATCAGTCTTTTGTTGCTGTAAAATGTGTATTGTATTTTTTTGTTTTAAAAATGCTTCTAATGTTTGTTTTATATCCACTTTGAAATGTAAGACTTGATTTCCCCTAAAGAAAAATGTATCAACCCATACAAAAATGTCACTGATGATAAAACAACATAATAGTTCACATTTCCTGTGGCTGCAGGATACTCTTTCTGCTGTAACAAACTGGCTCAAATTAACATCCTACATCTGTACTTGTATTAACTGAAACAACATCCAAACCCACTGGCTCAGCTCTCCTAGCAACACACACTATCTGTGCACCTACTTTATACTGAAATCTCAACACTTAATTTGACAGTACATTCCAGACGTTTAAAAACATATTTGCCGATTCCTTCGCCAGCAATGGCCGAAAAATATATTTTTTGGTATCACAGAATGTTCTGTCAATTTTCACACAAAAACTTCACTAGGATGGATGAAAGATGTTTAACATGTTTCGTACATTTGTATCATTTTATTCACAAGAAAGTGTTTAAAACTAATTTTAGACCTATACAGTGCCTTGCGAAAGTATTCGGCCCCCTTGAACTTTGCGACCTTTTTCCACATTTCAGGCTTCAAACATAAAGATATAAAACTGTATTTTTTGTAAAGACTCAACAACAAGTGGGACACAATCATGAAGTGGAACGACATTTATTGGATATTTCAAACTTTTTTAACAAATCAAAAACTGAAAAATTGGGCGTGCAAAATTATTCAAGCCCCCTTAAGTTAATACTTTGTATTTCCACCTTTTGCTGCGATTACAGCTCTAAGTCGCTTGGGGTATGTCTCTATCAGTTTTGCACATCGAGAGACTGAAATGTTTTCCCATTCCTCCTTGCAAAACAGCTCGAGCTCAGTGAGGTTGGATGGAGAGCATTTGTGAACAGCAGTTTTCAGTTATTTCCACAGATTCTCGATTGGATTCAGGTCTGGACTTTGACTTGGCCATTCTAACACTGGATATGTTTATTTTTGAACCATTCCATTGTAGATTTTGCTTTATGTTTTGGATCATTGTCTTGTTGGAAGACAAATCTCCGTCCCAGTCTCAGGTCTTTTGCAGACTCCATCAGGTTTTCTTCCAGAATGGTCCTGTATTTGGCTCCATCCATCTTCCCATCAATTTTAACCATCTTCCCTGTCCCTGCTGAAGAAAAGCAGGCCCAAACCATGATGCTGCCA
>NC_088232.1:57030592-57121331 GCF_036934945.1 Oncorhynchus masou masou
CTATGGACCCTATTACCTATGGGCCCTATTCCCTATGGACCCTATTACCTATGGGCCCTATTCCCTATGGACCCTATTACCTATGGGCCCTATTCCCTATGGACCCTATTACCTATGGGCCCTATTCCCTATGGACCCTATTCCCTATGGGCCCTATTCACTATGGGCCCTATTCCCCATGGGCCCTATTCCCCATGGGCCCTATTACCTATGGGCCCTATTCCCTATGGGCCCTATTCCCTATGGGCCCTATTCCCTATGGGCCCTATTCACTATGGGCCCTATTCCCTATGGGCCCTATTCCCTATGGGCCCTATTCCCTATGGGCCCTATTCCCTATGGGCCCTATTCCCTATGGGCCCTATTCACTATAGGCCCTATTACCTATGGACCCTATTACCTATGGGCCCTATTCCCTATGGGCCCTATTCCCTATGGGCCCTATTACCTATGGGCCCTATTCCCTATGGGCCCTATTCCCTATGGGCCCTATTCCCTATGGGCCCTATTCCCTATGGGCCCTATTCCCTATGGGCCCTATTCCCTATGGGCCCTATTCCCTACTCAGCCATTGTCTGCTGTTCATTGTGTATATTGTATAGTAGTTGTATTTTCTATTTGACAATGGGCCCAAAATACATAAAGCCACAACAGGCAACCAATACATGCAGAGGAAAAAAACACACCATGTCAAAGACTGGTTTCCATCCTGGACCTCTATTGGTCGACAAGTGGCTTCAGGGAAAAACAAGTGACATAGTCACTTTGTGCCACTCAATCATTCACAATGTCCATATATATACCGTGCCTTGCGAAAGTATTCGGCCCCCTTGAACTTTGCGACCTTTTGCCACATTTCAGGCTTCAAACATAAAGATATAAAACTGTATTTTTTGTGAAGAATCAACAACAAGTGGGACACAATCATGAAGTGGAACGACATTTATTGGATATTTCAAACTTTAAAAAAAAAATCAAAAACTGAAAAATTGGGCGTGCAAAATTATTCAGCCCCCTTAATTAAGTTAATACTTTGTAGCATCTGATTTTTAATGGAATATCTACGTAGGCGTACAGAGGCCTATTATCAGCAACCATCACTCCTGTGTTCCTATGGCACGTTGTGTTAGCTAATCCAAGTTTATCATTTTAAAAGGCTAATTGATCATTAGAAAACTATTTTGCAACTATGTTAGCACAGCTGAAAACTGTTGTTCTTTTTAACTTAGGGATCAGCGTCCTGTCAACGGGATGGTTGTAAATCATGCAGCGCCTTGTGTCACCATAAGATTCTAGAGAAACAACAAATATCGGTACATATAAGTGTCTTAAATTCTTGGTAATTAAACGTCCAATATACAGTAGCGATTACTGAGAAAAATGCCATGCTATTGTTTGAGGAGAGCTCCAAACAACAAAACACTTATTTCACCGCCATAGGTTTGAATAAATTCACCTCTGAAGGTGAAATGTGTACATACATTCTGAAATCTTGCTCTGATTTATCATCCAAAGGGTCCCAGAGATAACATGAAGTGTCCTTGTGTTAGATAAAATCCTTTTTCCATATCCTAAAAAGATCCATGTAGCACGATCGATTTTGTATTTCCACTCGTTCAATTTACAAAGAATTTATTCCTCAGAGATCCTAGAAGGTAACCAGACTTCACTATATCATTAGGGGTGTAGTATATCCTATAGGACACCATATCAGAGATCCTAGAAGGTAACCAGACTTCACTATATCATTAGGGGTGTAGTATATCCTATAGGACACCATATCAGAGATCCTAGAACCTAACCAGACTTCACTATATCATTAGGGGTGTAGTATATCCTACAGGACACCATATCAGAGATCCTAGAACCTAACCAGACTTCACTATATCATTAGGGGTGTAGTATATCCTATAGGACACCATATCAGAGATCCTAGAAGGTAACCAGACTTCACTATATCATTAGGGGTGTAGTATATCCTATGGGACACCATATTTGGTCAGAGAGCGATTCCTTCATGGCGCGTCGATGAAGTGGCTGGTCTTCACTTGAACGATTCTAACTTTGTCAAATAAGCACCAATCGGGGTCAACCAAAGCTAGCTAGATAGCCAATGAGCTGGATTTACGGGAGTATCCGGAAACCCTGTATCTGTCGTAAAATGTATCTACTAACCTTGTACGACAGCATGCCTTTTCATTTTGGACAAAAGTGTATGAAGTTATGAAAACTCATTGTTTTGCAAATGCTGATCTTATAATATGTCTACTAATACTGGAAAAGCTGAATCAAAGTCCAAGTATACAGATTTGACGATATTCGTGCAGAAAAATGTTATATGAATGCAAATGCTTCACGATTTGCCCAAATGTGACTGGGTGACTTCACACTAAATGTCATATAGTTTGCTCATACTTCAAGTTATCCGTCTGAGTCCTTGCACATACACTGCTGCCATCTTGTGGACCCCATCGGAATTACAACCAGCGTGATGGCTAGAACTGGCACCTTTCTGCTGCATTTCGAAGATGGTGGTAGAAAATAAACGGTTGCTTGTTTCTTTATTTCCTTCTACCAGATCTATTATGTTATATTCTCCTACATTCAATTCACATTTCCACAAACTTCAAAGTGTTTCCATTCAAATGGTACCTATAATATGCATATCCTTGCTTCAGGGCCTGAGCTACAGGCAGTTAGATTTGGGTATGTCATTTAGGCGGAAAAAAAGGGGGCTATCCCTATAAAACTGGTCTTCTTTAGATTTGTTGAGTAACTGGAGCATCAGCATTTGTGGGTTTGATTACAGACTCAAAACGGCCAGAAACAAAGTCCTTTCTTCAAAAACGCATCAGTCTATTCTTGTTCTTAAAAATGAAGGCTATTCCATTTGAGAATTTGCCAAGAAACTGAAGATCTCCTACAACACTGTGCACTACTCCCTTCACAGAACAGCGCAAACTAGCTCTAACCAGAAAAGAAAGAGGAAAGGGAGGCCCCAATTAGTCAGTCAACCAGTCAATCAGTTAATCAGTGAACCAGTCAGTCAAACAGTCAATCAGTTAATCAGTCAACCAGTCAGTCAACCAGTTAATCAGTCAACCAGTCAGTCAACCAGTCAATCAGTCAACCAGTTAGTCAACCAGTCAGTCAACCAGCCAGTCAACCAGCCAGTCAACCAGTCAGTCAACCAGTCAGTCAACCAACCAGTCAGTCAACCAGTCAGTCAATCAACCAGTCAACCAGTCAGTCAACCAGTTAACCAATCAGTCAACCAGTCAGTCAACCAGTTAACCAATCAGTCAACCAACCAGTCAACCAGTTAACCAATCAGTCAACCAACCAGTGAACCAGTCAGTCAACCAGTTAACCAATCAGTCAACCAACCAGTCAGTCAACCAGTCAGTCAACCAACCAGTGAACCAGTCAGTCAACCAGTTAACCAATCAGTCAACCAACCAGTCAACCAGTTAACCAATCAGTCAACCAGTCAGTCAACCAACCAGTCAACCAGTCAGTCAACCAACCAGTCAACCAGTCAGTCAACCAACCAGTCAACCAGTTGGTCAACCAACCAGTCAACCAGTCAGTCAACCAACCAGTCAACCAACCAGTCAACCAGTCAGTCAATCAGTTAACCAGTCAGTCAACCAACCAGTCAACCAGTCAGTCAATCAGTTAACCAATCAGTGAACCAACCAGTCAACCAATCAGTCAACCAGTCAGTCAACCAACCAGTCAACCAGTCAGTCAACCAGTTCAATCAGTCAACCAACCAGTCAATCAGTGAACCAACCAGTCAACCAATCAGTCAACCAGTCAGTCAACCAACCAGTCAACCAGTCAATCAGTCAACCAGCTAACGAATCAGTCAACCAGTCAGTCAACCAGTCCAACCCATCCAACCTGACAGAGCTCGAGAGGATCTGCAGAGAAGAACGGAAGAAACTCCCCAAATACAGGTTTACCAAGCTTGTAGCGTCATACCCAAGAAGACTGAAGGTTGTAATCATGGCCAAATATTATTCAACAGAGTACTGAGTAAAGGGTCTGAATACTTATGTAAATGTGATATTTCTGGCTTCTCTTTGTCAGTCAACGAGGCAGTCAACCAGTCAGTCAACCAATCAACCAGTCATCCAGTCAATCAGTCAACCAACCAGTCAATCAATCAACCAGTTAGTCAACCAACCAGTTAGTCACCCAACCAGTCAACCAGTCAGTCAGTAAATCAGTCAACCAGTCATTCAACCAGTCAACCAGTCGACCAGCCAATCAAATCAAATCAGTCAACCAGTCAGTCAACCAGTCGACCAGCCAATCAAATCAAATCAAATCAGTAACCCGTCAGTCAGTAAATCAGCGAACCAGTCAGTCAACCAGTCACCCAGTCACCCAGTCAATCAAATCAAATCAGTCAACCAGTCAGTCAACCAGTCAGTCACCCAGTCACCCAGTCAATCAAATCAAATCAGTCAACCAGTCAGTCAACCAGTCACCCAGTCACCCAGTCAATCAAATCAAATCAGTCAACCAGTCAGTCAACCAGTCACCCAGTCACCCAGTCAATCAAATCAAATCAGTCAACCAGTCAGTCAACCAGTTGCCAGAGCTAGTCCGTTGGTTCCAAGATGAAATCCTTGTTTCTACGGTCCACAGGACCTTTCTTATTTCACTGACAGCTGCTGCCATCTGCCAGCGTTACCCACCAGCCCAGCGAAGTCCTGATGACACACATAGCAGTGACCCCACAGTGAGTCTGATGCACTGCCAGTGCACAGGAAGAGTATAAAGCCTGGACATACAGCATGCCACATTCATTCAACATCATACAGATCACCAGTTAAAGCAATTATACTGTACATCCCAAATGGTATACTATTCCCTAAATACTACACTACTTTAGACCAGGGCCCAAGTAGTGTACTATATTAAATAAAAGTGAAAGAAAAAAAGAAGAAAAAATAGATATATTTATATACGGAATTGTGTGCTATTTGGGAAGAAGACAAAGTCTACAGTGAAGAAAAGACAGAAGGTTATCCTTACATATTTAGGAGACAGTGAGAACTCAACGTTCAATGCAATGTCCAAAATAAAGAGCTTTTGATGCCACTGAGGACCTGGAGATGGAGAGCCATAGAAGTCTGGTTTAACAGACTGAGAGCCATAGAGGTCTGGTTAAACAGACTTAGAGCCATATAAATCTGGTTTAACAGACTGGCATCATTAGAGGAGGTGTGGTTTAACAGACTGGCATCATTAGAGGAGGTCTGGTTTAACAGACTGGCATCATTAGAGGAGGTCTGGTTTAACAGACTGACATCATTAGAGGAGGTGTGGTTTAACAGACTGACATCATTAGAGGAGGTGTGGTTTAACAGACTGACATCATTAGAGGAGGTCTGGTTTAACAGACTGACATCATTAGAGGAGGTCTGGTTTAACAGACTGACATCATTAGAGGAGGTGTGGTTTAACAGACTGACATCATTAGAGGAGGTCTGGTTTAACAGACTGACATCATTAGAGGAGGTGTGGTTTAACAGACTGACATCATTAGAGGAGGTCTGGTTTAACAGACTGACATCATTAGAGGAGGTGTGGTTTAACAGACTGACATCATTAGAGGAGGTCTGGTTTAACAGACTGACATCATTAGAGGAGGTCTGGTTTAACAGACTGACATCATTAGAGGAGGTGTGGTTCAACAGACTGACATCATTAGAGGAGGTCTGGTTTAACAGACTGACATCATTAGAGGAGGTGTGGTTTAACAGACTGACATCATTAGAGGAGGTGTGGTTTAACAGACTGACATCATTAGAGGAGGTGTGGTTTAACAGACTGACATCATTAGAGGAGGTCTGGTTTAACAGACTGGCATCATTAGAGGAGGTGTGGTTTAACAGACTGACATCATTAGAGGAGGTCTGGTTTAACAGACTGACATCATTAGAGGAGGTGTGGTTTAACAGACTGACATCATTAGAGGAGGTGTGGTTTAACAGACTGACATCATTAGAGGAGGTGTGGTTTAACAGACTGACATCATTAGAGGAGGTCTGGTTTAACAGACTGACATCATTAGAGGAGGTGTGGTTTAACAGACTGACATCATTAGAGGAGGTGTGGTTTAACAGACTGACATCATTAGAGGAGGTGTGGTTTAACAGACTGACATCATTAGAGGAGGTGTGGTTTAACAGACTGACATCATTAGAGGAGGTCTGGTTTAACAGACTGGCATCATTAGAGGAGGTCTGGTTTAACAGACTGACATCATTAGAGGACGTCTGGTTTAACAGACTGACAGAGAGACAATGGAGGGAGGGATGGGTGCACTAATGTTCCTTAAACACTGACGGATAAACACTTCAACAAATAAACAAACCCTTCCAGGAACCACGGGAACCACACCTCACAATACAATCAGTCAAGGAGAGGAGTCCCAGACACAATCCCAACTCTCTGAGGGGTTCAACCTTCTGATAAATCCCAGACACAAGCCCAACTCTCTCAGGGGTTCAACCTTCTGATAAGTCCCAGACACAAGCCCAACTCTCTCAGGGGTTCAACCTTCTGATAAGTCCCAGACACAAGCCCAACTCTCTCAGGGGTTCAACCTTCTGATAAGTCCCAGACACAAGCCCAACTCTCTGAGGGGTTCAACCTTCTGATAAGTCCCAGACACAAGCCCAACTCTCTGAGGGGTTCAACCTTCTGATAAGTCCCAGACACAATCCCAACTCTCTCAGGGGTTCAACCTTCTGATAAGTCCCAGACACAAGCCCAACTCTCTCAGGGGTTCAACCTTCTGATAAGTCCCAGACACAAGCCCAACTCTCTCAGGGGTTCAACCTTCTGTTAAGTCCCAGACACAAGCCCAACTCTCTCAGGGGTTCAACCTTCTGATAAGTCCCAGACACAAGCCCAACTCTCTCAGGGGTTCAACCTTCTGATAAGTCCCAGACACAAGCCCAACTCTCTCAGGGGTTCAACCTTCTGATAAGTCCCAGACACAATCCCAACTCTCTCAGGGGTTCAACCTTCTGATAAATCCCAGACACAAGCCCAAAGGGGTTCAACCTTCTGATAAGTCCCAGACACAAGCCCAACTCTCTCAGGGGTTCAACCTTCTGATAAGTCCCAGACACAAGCCCAACTCTCTCAGGGGTTCAACCTTCTGATAAGTCCCAGACACAAGCCCAACTCTCTCAGGGGTTCAACCTTCTGATAAGTCCCAGACACAAGCCCAACTCTCTCAGGGGTTCAACCTTCTGATAAGTCCCAGACACAAGCCCAACTCTCTCAGGGGTTCAACCTTCTGTTAAGTCCCAGACACAAGCCCAACTCTCTCAGGGGTTCAACCTTCTGATAAGTCCCAGACACAAGCCCAACTCTCTCAGGGGTTCAACCTTCTGTTAAGTCCCAGACACAAGCCCAACTCTCTCAGGGGTTCAACCTTCTGATAAGTCCTAGACACAATCCCAACTCTCTCAGGGGTTCAACCTTCTGATAAGTCCCAGACACAAGCCCAACTCTCTCAGGGGTTCAACCTTCTGATAAGTCCCAGACACAAGCCCAACTCTCTCAGGGGTTCAACCTTCTGATAAGTCCCAGACACAATCCCAACTCTCTCAGGGGTTCAACCTTCTGATAAGTCCCAGACACAATCCCAACTCTCTCAGGGGTTCAACCTTCTGATAAGTCCCAGACACAAGCCCAACTCTCTCAGGGGTTCAACCTTCTGATAAGTCCCAGACACAAGCCCAACTCTCTCAGGGGTTCAACCTTCTGATAAGTCCCAGACACAAGCCCAACTCTCTCAGGGTTCAACCTTCTGATAAGTCCCAGACACAAGCCCAACTCTCTCAGGGTTCAACCTTCTGATAAGTCCCAGACACAATCCCAACTCTCTCAGGGTTCAACCTTCTGATAAATCCCAGACACAAGCCCAACTCTCTCAGGGGTTCAACCTTCTGTTAAGTCCCAGACACAAGCCCAACTCTCTCAGGGGTTCAACCTTCTGTTAAGTCCCAGACACAAGCCCAACTCTCTCAGGGGTTCAACCTTCTGTTAAGTCCCAGACACAAGCCCAACTCTCTCAGGGGTTCAACCTTCTGATAAGTCCCAGACACAAGCCCAACTCTCTCAGGGGTTCAACCTTCTGATAAGTCCCAGACACAAGCCCAACTCTCTCAGGGGTTCAACCTTCTGATAAGTCCCAGACACAAGCCCAACTCTCTCAGGGGTTCAACCTTCTGATAAGTCCCAGACACAAGCCCAACTCTCTCAGGGGTTCAACCTTCTGATAAGTCCCAGACACAATCCCAACTCTCTCAGGGGTTCAACCTTCTGATAAGTCCCAGACACAAGCCCAACTCTCTCAGGGGTTCAACCTTCTGATAAGTCCCAGACACAAGCCCAACTCTCTCAGGGGTTCAACCTTCTGATAAGTCCCAGACACAAGCCCAACTCTCTCAGGGGTTCAACCTTCTGATAAGTCCCAGACACAATCCCAACTCTCTCAGGGGTTCAACCTTCTGATAAGTCCCAGACACAAGCCCAACTCTCTCAGGGGTTCAACCTTCTGATAAGTCCCAGACACAATCCCAACTCTCTCAGGGGTTCAACCTTCTGATAAATCCCAGACACAAGCCCAACTCTCTCAGGGGTTCAACCTTCTGTTAAATCCCAGACACAAGCCCAACTCTCTCAGGGGTTCAACCTTCTGTTAAGTCCCAGACACAAGCCCAACTCTCTCAGGGGTTCAACCTTCTGATAAGTCCCAGACACAATCCCAACTCTCTCAGAGGAATACATACAGTTGAAGTCAGAAGTTTACATACACCTTAGCAAAATACATTTAAACTCAGTTTTTCAAAAACTTCCCTGTCTTAGTTCGGTTATGGTCAACACTTAATTTTAAGAATGTGAAATGTCAGAATAATAGTAGAGAGAATGATATAATTCAGCTTTTCTTTATTTCATCACATTCCCAGTGGCTCCGAAGTTTACATACACATAATTAGTATTTGGTAGAATTGCCTTTAAAGTGTTTAACTTGGGTCAAACGTTTCGGGTAGCCTTCCACAAGTTTCCCACATTAATTTGGGTGAATTTTGGCCGATTCCCCCTTCCAGAGCTGGTGTAACTGAGTCAGGTTTGTAGGCCTCCTTGCTCACACACTTTTTCTGTTCTGCCCACAGATTTTCTATAGAATTGAGGTCAGGGCTTTGTGATGGCCACTCCAATACCTTGACTTTGTTGTCCTTTTTGTCCATTTTGCCACAACTTTGGAAGTATGCTTGGGGTCATTGTCCATTTGGAAGACCCATTTGCGCCCAAGCTTTAACTTCCTGACTGATGTCTTGAGATGTTGCTTCAATATATCCACATCATTTTCCTGCCTCATGAAGCCATCTATTTTGTGAAGTGAACCAGTCCCTCCTGCAGCAAAGCACCCCCACAACATGATGTTGCCACCCCGTGCTTCATGGTTGGGATGGTGTTCTTCGGCTTGCAAGCCTACCCTTTTTTTCCTCCAAACATAACGATGGTCATTATGGCCAAACAATTCTATTTTTGTTTCATCAGACAAGAGGACATTTCTCCCAAAAGTATGATCTCTGTCCCCATCTGCAGTTGCAAATCGTAGTCTGGCTTTTTTTATGGAGGTTTTGGAGCAGAGGCTTCTTCCTTGCTGAGCGGCCTTTCAGGTTATGTCATTATAGGACTTGTTTTTACTGTGGACAAATGTACTTTTGTACCCGTTTCCTCCAGCATCTTCACAAGGTCCTTTGCTGTTGTTCTGGGATTGATTTGCACTTTCGCACTAAAGTACGTTCATCTCTAGGAGACAGAATGCGTCTCCTTCCTGAGCGGTATGACGGCTGCGTGGTCCCATGGTGTTTATACTTGCGTACTATTGTTTGTACACATGAACATGGTACATCCACAGGTACACCTCCAATTGATTCAAATGATGTCAATTAGCCTATCAGAAGCTTCTAAAGCCATGACATAATTTTCTGGAATTTTCCAAGCTGTTTAAAGACACAGTCAACTTAGTGTATGTAAACTTCTGACCCACTGGAATTGTGAAACAGTGAATTATAAGTGAAATAATCTGTCTGTAAACAATTGTTGGAAAAATTACTTGTGTCAAGCTCAAAGTAGATGTCCTAACTGACTTGCCAAAACTATAGTTTGTTAACAAGAAATTTGTGGAGTGGTTGAAAAATGAGTTTTAATAACTCCAACCTAAGTGTATGTAAACCTCCGACATCAACTGTACAATACCAACCGTAGGAAGGAGGGCCGTTCTTTAACTACCCTATTGATCATGTGCTTTAAGAAACCCAAACAGCTTCATGTATCAATACATAACCAAGGCTATACTGGCCACAGTGTGAACGTGTCCCAAATGACACTCAGTCCCTATAAGCCCTGGTCAAAAGTAGTTCACTAAATCCAAAAAACAGGGTACCATTAGGAACACGCACTATGTGACGGCAGAAAAACTACTTAGCTTCTCCCTCGTGTAAACAGGATGAACCTGAGCTGTCTTCGTTTCTTACCAGAAGTTGCTCAAACCGTCAAGCCAGGAGAAATGTGATCTGGTGGGGGTTTGTTATTGGCATGTCCCCCCCCTCTCTGACAGTAAGAGTTAAAAATGTAAACACACTACTCAGGCTATGAGGGGAGCGTCCAGGGGAGTCGTTTATGATGCTAGGTCCCAAATGGCACCCTATTCCCTCTCATAGGGTCCTGGTCAAAAGTAGTGCACTACATAGGGTATAGGGTGCCATTTGGGGTGCACACATAATGGTTTGATCCGGGGCCATTGCGACTCAACCAGACAGATACTGACCTCAGCCAGGCCTGGAGACACTCCCCCCCGCCCCCCCCAACCTCTGTCAGACACACTTGAAGCCTTCTTGCTCTCCTCCTCTCCTCTCCCCTCTCCTTCTCCCCCTGTCCTCTCTCATCCCCTCTCCTCCTCTCTCCTCTAATCTCCTCTCCTTTCTCTCCCTGTTCTCTCTTCTCTCCTCTCCTCTCCACTCCCCTCTGCCTTCTCATCCCTGTCCTCTCTCCTCCTCTCCTCTCTCCTCCCCTCTCCTCTTCTCTCCCCGTCTTCTCTCCTCTCCTCTTCTCTCCTCCTTTCCTTTCCTCTCCTCTCTCCCCTCCTCTCCTCTTTTCCTTTCCTCTCTTCTACTCTCCTCTCTCCTCTCTTCCTCTCTCCTCTCCTCTCCTCCCCTCTTCTCTCCTCTCCTCTCCTTTCCTCTCTCCTCTCCTCTCCTCTCCTCTCCTTTCCTCTCCTTTCCTCTCCTTTCCTCTATCCTCCCATCTTCTCTCCTCCTCTCCTCTTCCCTCCCCTCTCTTCTTCTCTCCCAGTCTTCTCTCCTCTCATTTCCTCTCTTCTCTTCTCTCCTCCTCTCCTCTCTCCTCCCCTCTCCTCTTCTCTCCCACTCTTCTCTCCTCTCATTTCCTCTTTCCTCTCCTCCCTCTCCTCTCCTCTCTCCTCCCCTCTTCTCTTCTCTCCTCCTCTCCTCTCTCCTCCCCTCTCCTCTTCTCTCCTCTCATTTCCTCTCCTCTTCTCTCCCAGTCTCCTCTCCTCTCATCTCCTCTCCTCTCTTCTCCCCAACTCATAAAACAAGTGAAATACAACCCCTTTGTGCAACCATTACAGCATGACTGAAATGCTCTTTTTCCCATCACTGGCAACAAGTTTTATGTCATTCGGAGCCCAGTTGAACAATAACCATGAAGAAATAACACGTAAGAGAGAACCCTCACTTCTATGCCGTTTCTGAGTATCTTCAAATGTTGAACAAAGAAAAAAAAATATGTCAAAGCCAATAAAGTATTTTTGTTTTAAATCGGAATGCTTCCAAAACCACATCGTTTGGGCACGTAGCTGTTCTAAAGCTATAAAATGAAAAGTTTCCAATTGATTTTATACGTATATATCTTGGATAGGGTTAATTTAATTGGACAGTTTTTCTCAGAAAATTCAACTATAACAACAAAATATGTGAAATAATTTACAGTATTTCCACTGTGACAGTAAATAATTATGTTATAGGGTCTCTACTGGGACTGCATGGCCAGGCACCTATGTTACCAGGGGGAGGAGACTGTTGCCAGGGGGAGGAGACTGTTGCCAGGGGGAGGCGACTGTTGCAAGGGGGGGATAAAAGGCCTGCGTTCCAATGACACCTGAACTGGTTTATAGTGCATTACTTTAGACCAGGGCCAATAGGGTCTGGTTGAGGTTGTAAACTGGTTTGGCCAGAACCCATAGGGTCGAACCCTCAAAGTAGAAACCTCTAGAAGGGGTCAGCAGCATGTTAACTAGCAGTAGAAACCTCTAAAGGGGTCAGCAGCATGTTAACTAGCAGTAGAAACCTCTAAAAGGGGTCAGCAGCATGTTAACTAGCAGTAGAAACCTCGAAAAGGGTCAGCAGCATGTTGTTAACTAGCAGTAGAAACCTCTAAAAGGGGTCAGCAGCATGTTAACTAGCAGTAGAAACCTCGAAAAGGGGTCAGCAGCATGTTAACTAGCAGTAGAAGCCTCTAAAAGGAGTCAGCAGCATGTTAACTAGCAGTAGAAACCTCGAAAAGGGGTCAGCAGCATGTTAACTAGCAGTAGAAACCTCAAAAAGGGGTCAGCAGCATGTTAACTAGCAGTAGAAACCTCGAAAAGGGTCAGCAGCATGTTGTTAACTTGCAGTAGAAACCTCTAAAAGGGGTCAGCAGCATGTTAACTAGCAGTAGAAACCCCTAAAAGGGGTCAGCAGCATGTTAACCAGCAGTAGAAACCTCTAAAAGGGATCAGCAGCATGTTAACTAGCAGTAGAAACCTCGAAAAGGGTCAGCAGCATGTTGTTAACTAGCAGTAGAAACCTCTAAAAGGGGTCAGCAGCATGTTGTTAACTAGCAGTAGAAACCTCTAAAAGGGGTCAGCAGCATGTTGTTAACTAGCAGTAGAAACCTCTAAAAGGGGTCAGCAGCATGTTGTTAACTAGCAGTAGAAACTCTAAAAGGGATAAACAGAATGTTGATAACTAGCAGTAGAAACCTCGAAAAGGGGTCAGCAGCATGTTAACTAGCAGTGGAAGCCTCTAAAAGGAGTCAGCAGCATGTTAACGATCAGTAGAAACCTCTAAAAGGAGTCAGCAGCATGTTAACTAGCAGTAAAAACCTCTAAAAGGGGTCAGCAGCATGTTAACTAGCAGTAGAAACCTCTAAAAGGGGTCAGCAGCATGTTAACTAGCAGTAGAAACCTCGAAAAGGGTCAGCAGCATGTTGTTAACTAGCAGTAGAAACCTCTAAAAGGGGTCAGCAGCATGTTAACTAGCAGTAGAAACCTTGAAAAGGGTCAGCAGCATGTTGTTAACTAGCAGTAGAAACCTCTAAAAGGGGTCAGCAGCATGTTAACTAGCAGTAGAAACCTCTAAAAGGGGTCAGCAGCATGTTAACTAGCAGTAGAAACCTCGAAAAGGGTCAGCAGCATGTTGTTAACTAGCAGTAGAAACCTCTAAAAGGGGTCAGCAGCATGTTAACTAGCAGTAGAAACCTCGAAAAGGGGTCAGCAGCATGTTAACTAGCAGTAGAAGCCTCTAAAAGGAGTCAGCAGCATGTTAACTAGCAGTAGAAACCTCTAAAAGGGGTCAGCAGCATGTTAACTAGCAGTAGAAACCTCAAAAAGGGGTCAGCAGCATGTTAACTAGCAGTAGAAACCTCGAAAAGGGTCAGCAGCATGTTGTTAACTTGCAGTAGAAACCTCTAAAAGGGGTCAGCAGCATGTTAACTAGCAGTAGAAACCCATAAAAGGGGTCAGCAGCATGTTAACCAGCAGTAGAAACCTCTAAAAGGGATCAGCAGCATGTTAACTAGCAGTAGAAACCTCGAAAAGGGTCAGCAGCATGTTGTTAACTAGCAGTAGAAACCTCTAAAAGGGGTCAGCAGCATGTTGTTAACTAGCAGTAGAAACCTCTAAAAGGGGTCAGCAGCATGTTGTTAACTAGCAGTAGAAACCTCTAAAAGGGGTCAGCAGCATGTTGTTAACTAGCAGTAGAAACTCTAAAAGGGATAAACAGAATGTTGATAACTAGCAGTAGAAACCTCGAAAAGGGGTCAGCAGCATGTTAACTAGCAGTGGAAGCCTCTAAAAGGAGTCAGCAGCATGTTAACGATCAGTAGAAACCTCTAAAAGGAGTCAGCAGCATGTTAACTAGCAGTAAAAACCTCTAAAAGGGGTCAGCAGCATGTTAACTTGCAGTAGAAACCTCTAAAAGGGGTCAGCAGCATGTTAACTAGCAGTAGAAACCTCGAAAAGGGTCAGCAGCATGTTGTTAACTAGCAGTAGAAACCTCTAAAAGGGGTCAGCAGCATGTTAACTAGCAGTAGAAACCTTGAAAAGGGTCAGCAGCATGTTGTTAAATAGCAGTCGAAACCTCTAAAAGGGGTCAGCAGCATGTTAACTAGCAGTAGAAACCTCTAAAAGGAGTCAGCAGCATGTTGGTAACTAGCAGTAGAAACCCCTAAAAGGGGTCAGCAGCATGTTAACTAGCAGTAGAAACCTCTAAAAGGGGTCAGCAGCATGTTAACTAGCAGTAGAAACCTCTAAAAGGGGTCAGCAGCATGTTAACGATCAGTAGAAACCTCTAAAAGGGGTCAGCAGCATGTTGTTAACTAGCAGTAGAAACCTCTAAAAGGGGTCAGCAGCATGTTGTTAACTAGCAGTAGAAACCTCTAAAAGGGGTCAGCAGCATGTTGTTAACTAGCAGTAGAAACCTCTAAAAGGGGTCAGCAGCATGTTGTTAACTAGCAGTAGAAACTCTAAAAGGGATCACCAGAATGTTGTTAACTAGCAGTAGAAACCTCTAAAAGGGGTCCGCAGCATGTTGATAACTAGCAGTAAAAACCTCTAAAAGGGGTCAGCAACATGTTGTTAACTAGCAGTATAAACCTGTAAAAGGGGTCAGCAGCATGTTAACTAGCAGTAGAAACCTCTAAAAGGGGTCAGCAGCATGTTGTTAACTAGCAGTAGAAACCTCTAAAAGGGGTCAGCAGCATGTTAACTAGCAGTAGAAACCTCTAAAAGGGGTCAGCAGCATGTTAACTAGCAGTAGAAACCTCTAAAAAGGGTCAGCAGCATGTTAACTAGCAGTAGAAACCTCTAAAAGGCCCAGCAGCATGTTGTTAACTAGCAGTAGAAACCTCTAAAAGGGGTCAGCAGCATGTTAACTAGCAGTAGAAACCTCTAAAAGGGGTCAGCAGCATGTTGTTAACTAGCAGTAGAAACCTCTAAAAGGGGTCAGCAGCATGTTAACTAGCAGTAGAAACCTCTAAAAGGGGTCAGCAGCATGTTAACTAGCAGTAGAAACCTCTAAAAGGGGTCAGCAGCATGTTAACTAGCAGTAGAAACCTCTAAAAGGGATCAGCAACATGTTAACTAGCAGTAGAAACCTCTAAAAAGGGATCCGCAGCATGTTGTTAACTAGCAGTAGAAACCTCTAAACGGGGTCAGCAGCATGTTGTTAACGAGCAGTAGAAACCTCTAAAAGGGGTCAGCAGCATGTTGTTAACTAGCAGTAGAAACCTCTAAAAGGGGTCAGCAGCATGTTGTTAACGAGCAGTAGAAACCCCTAAAAGGGGTCAGCAGCATGTTAACTAGCAGTAGAAACCTCTAAAAGGGGTCAGCAGCATGTTAACTAGCAGTAGAAACCTCTAAAAAGGGATCCGCAGCATGTTGTTAACTAGCAGTAGAAACCTCTAAACGGGGTCAACAGCATGTTGTTAACTAGCAGTAGAAACCTGCAAAAGGGGACAGCAGCATGTTGTTAACGAGCAGTATAAACCTCTAAGAGGGGTCAGCTGCATGTTGTTAACTAGCAGTAGAAACCTCTAAAAGGACCCAGCAGCATGTTGTTAACTAGCAGTAGAAACCTCTAAAAGGGGTCAGCAGCATGTTGTTAACTAGCAGTAGAAACCTCTAAAAGGGGTCAGCAGCATGTTGTTAACTAGCAGTAGAAACCTGCAAAAGGGGACAGCAGCATGTTGTTAACATACCTTAAGGGAACATTTTGACAATCACCGTATGGTTAGTGAGAAAGTCCCTATTGGAACTGTACGGTCCCTTACTAGACGTCCGAAAACATTTGTAAAATTCGGGGACGGCGTCGGGCCGAGCGGCAGGGCCAGACCTACCGGGAAGTCATCAAATGAACTTTGTCGGACATTCGGTTTTCGTTTAATAAAATAAACAAATTTTGGCCCATTTTTGCGCTATGCCGGAATATCCCACAAGAGGGCATAAGCAATCATATTGCTATTGGACAAAACATCCCGAATCACGACGTGCCATATCTCGAAAACTGAAAATATTTCGAAGCCGAAACTTGGTGAGCGTAGGTTTGGCATTATGGGAAGATGGCCCCGAACAAGATGGCGTCTAGGCCTCAACGGTTTTTGAGTTATGGCCATATTTCTGGGATTAAAGGTCCAAAATGAAAATAGAGAAAAGATTTTTTCACTTCACGTCAAAGTCAAGGAGCCTCCGGTGTCAATAAAAAAAAAATCGGCCATTTATCTATCGTCATTTAAGAGAAATCGTACGATGACCAGATCGTGATGTTCAGATATAGGTGGGTTTTTTTTTCAACGGTTACAGATCCAGTTGCAGGGTGTTCATACGAATATTTTTAAAATGTGCTGCGGAGCTCTGCGACATTTCTGTGATTTTCTATGATTTTCTGAAATAACACACACTCACTAAACCCTCCGTAAATAACTCAGTTCTTAACGTAAAGACTTAAAACTCAGGATTCTGTAAAGGCATACCCCAATGAGGATATGAGTTTATTTATAGCTTCCTGTGCCAACCGGAAGTGCCATAATTGGTGTCTCAGGGGCTGTTTGGAAGGGTTAAAAAAATCAGATCTGTCCAAAACTTCATATGTGTGATTAGACAACACCCATGAACTGTAAATCAGTCATTTTTCCCAACAGATGTCAAAGAAAAGCTCTCACACACACACACAGCAAGGATGGAGTGACAAAGCGTGGTGTTTAAAGACACAGAGAGCAGGCAATGGCATAAACATAATCCCAAGGCCGTGCCGAGTCCAACGAGGTGCCCCGCTTGACCGTAGCTCGCTCGGTCTGAGCGCAGCGACCATGAGAAAAATAGGCCCACAATGAAGCCTGCACCACAATGTAATTTGATTTTGGGTGACAGCGGCGGAACCGTTAGGTTTAGAAGGACAATTCAAACACAGGACTGTTCCTAAGGTCCTCCCGATCTGTGCAAGCCTAACCTTGACTGTGTGGCATTAACCTTTCACAGTTAAAAGAAGGTGTTTACATAAAAACAGTGTGCATTGACTTCTCTCCCCATAGGAATACATTGCCTGCTCCCCTAAATACAACCTGGGGTCTTTATGGGTTATGAATGCTGTATGAACCTGTCTTCTATGACATTCCATCAGACCACTATGAGGTCTACCTGTGTCGATTCTAAGCTTCCTGGAGCAACCGGAAGTGGTTAAATTGACCCAAAAGGTATTTGGATGTACATCACCTCGAAAGGTGGAAAGGCCTCTGCATTATTCAACCCTGTGTAGATCAGTCAATTCTCAACTTAAAGACTTAAAACTCAGGATTCCCTAGGTTTCTATGTCAGTCAAGACATGTGTGTATTTATAGCTTCCTGTGCCAACCGGAAGTGCCATAATTGGTGACTCAGGGGCTGTTTGGAAGGGTTAAAAAAATCAGATCTGTCCAAAACTTCATATGTGTGATTAGACAACCCCCATGAACTGTAAATCAGTCATTTTTCCCAACAGATGTCAAAGAAAAGCTCTCACACACACACACAGCAAGGATGGAGTGACAAAGCGTGGTGTTTAAAGACATAGAGAGCAGGCAATGGCATAAACATAATCCCAAGGCCGTGCCGAGTCCAACGAGGTGCCCCGCTTGACCGTAGCTCGCTCGGTCTGAGCGCAGCGACCATGAGAAAAATAGGCCCACAATGAAGCCTGCACCACAATGTCATTTGATTTTGGGTGACAGCGGCGGAACCGTTAGGTTTAGAAGGACAATTCAAACACAGGACTGTTCCTAAGGTCCTCCCGATCTGTGCAAGCCTAACCTTGACTGTGTGGCATTAACATTTCACAGTTAAAAGAAGGTGTTTACATAAAAACAGTGTGCATTGACTTCTCTCCCCATAGGAATACATTGCCTGCTCCCCTAAATACAACCTGGGGTCTTTATGGGTTATGAATGCTGTATGAACCTGTCTTCTATGACATTCCATCAGACCACTATGAGGTCTACCTGTGTCGATTCTAAGCTTCCTGGAGCAACCGGAAGTGGTTAAATTGACCCAAAAGGTATTTGGATGTACATCACCTCGAAAGGTGGAAAGGCCTCTGCATTATTCAACCCTGTGTAGATCAGTCAATTCTCAACTTAAAGACTTAAAACTCAGGATTCCCTAGGTTTCTATGTCAGTCAAGACATGTGTGTATTTATAGCTTCCTGTGCCAACCGGAAGTGCCATAATTGGTGTCTCAGGGGCTGTTTGGAAGGGTTAAAAAATCAGATCTGTCCAAAACTTCATATGTGTGATTAGACAACCCCCATGAACTGTAAATCAGTCATTTTTCCCATAAAAATTCAAAGGAAAAATAAATTCACACAGATACACAACTTGGATGGAGGGACGTATTGGGGTGTGTAGAGACTGACAGTGCCTCCAATAGTTAGCTTTGTTCGAGCTAAAAAAGAACCGTCAGACCTAGAGTTCCGAAACTTTAGAATCCTGTTCTAGACCTCAGGTAGATAGTGCGTGGTGAGTTACGGCGCTCTAGAATGTTCTCGGACCGAGAAACAGCGTCGAACATTTGCAATGACTTCAATTCATTTTGACCATTACGAAAATGGCGACATTTAGAAATGTCCCAGAGACACAAGACTAGGTGCATTGTGACCGTCTCGGCCCATAGAGACAGAACCCAATATCTCGGTCCGATAGCTCATTCAAGGACCCCGTAGCAAGGCATGGAAAAAAGTGGATTTTCAGCACCAATTAGGCTTTTACTCGGACACCAAATGACCTATCGAGCCGAAACTCGGGATTCGGGGACGCCTCACATAGGACTACACATAATGTCCGAACTGGCCCCGCAGCTAGAAAGTAACTATGTGTTTTATGGTTTTTTAATGTTTTGTACCGAAGGCCTTGTGAATTTTGGGCCAGCTCTGAAGTATGTTATACTTGGCTCCTAAATGAGTTGGGAAAAGTGGGTTTGGTGTCAGTTTGTATCAGTTTGGTGTCAGAATGATATCAAATTGACTGATGGACGGTGACTTGCAGGTGACTCTTGTCCATTAGCAATATGTTTAAGCGGTGAGGTACCATCACCAAAAGCGACATTCTGAAATCAACCCAAACGAGCGATGGAGAGGTACCAGTATCACTGCCCAGCCATCCCTATGGCATCGGGCCAGTCAATTTGGCATTCCTGCATGATTTTTATGGCATGACAAATTGGTGATGGTGAATGCCCAGTTAACCATATGGCAAATGCACAGTGACTTTGAAAGAGTGAGAAAACATTACCAAATGGACATTCTGAAATCAACCCTAATGAGCGATGGAGAGGTACCAGAATCACTGCCGAGCCATCCCGAGTTCATCGGGCCAGTCAATTTGGCATTCCTGCACGAATTTTCAGTGACTTTGCAAAAGTAAGGAACATTTGCAATATGTTTACAGCGGTGAGGTACCATCACCAAAAGCGACATTCTGAAATCAACCCAAACGAGCGATGGAGAGGTACCAGAATCACTGCCCAGCCATCCCGAGTTCATCGGGCCAGTCAATTTGGCATTCCTGCACGAATTTTCAGTGACTTTGCAAAAGTAAGGAACATTTGCAATATGTTTAAGCGGTGAGGTACCATCACCAAAAGCGACATTCTGAAATCAACCCAAACGAGCGATGGAGAGGTACCAGTATCACTGCCCAGACATCCCTATGTCATCGGGCCAGTCAATTTGGCATTCCTGCATGATTTTTATGGCATGACAAATTGGTGATGGTGAATGCCCAGTTAACCATATGGCAAATGCACAGTGACTTTGAAAGAGTGAGAAAAATCACCAAATGGACATTCTGGAATCAACCCTAACGAGCGATGGAGAGGTACCAGAATCCTGCCAAGCCATCCCGACTTCATCGGGCCAGTCAATTTGGCATTCCTGCACAAATTTTCAGTGACTTTGCAAAAGTAAGGAACATTTGCAATATGTTTTAACAGTGAGGTACCATCACCAAAAGCGACATTCTGAAATCAACCCAAACGAGCGATGGAGAGGTACCAGTATCACTGCCCAGACATCCCTATGTCATCGGGCCAGTCAATTTGGCATTCCTGCATGATTTTTATGGCATGACAAATTGGTGATGGTGAATGCCCAGTTAACCATATGGCAAATGCACAGTGACTTTGAAAGAGTGAGAAAAATCACCAAATGGACATTCTGGAATCAACCCTAACGAGCGATGGAGAGGTACCAGAATCACTGCCAAGCCATCCCGACTTCATCGGGCCAGTCAATTTGGCATTCCTGCACAAATTTTCAGTGACTTTGCAAAAGTAAGGAACATTTGCAATATGTTTTAACAGTGAGGTACCATCACCAAAAGCGACATTCTGAAATCAACCCAAACGAGCGATGGAGAGGTACCAGTATCACTGCCCAGCCATCCCTATGTCATCGGGCCAGTCAATTTGGCATTCCTGCATGATTTCTATGGCATGACAAATTGGTGATGGTGAATGCCCAGTTAACCATATGGCAAATGCACAGTGACTTTGAAAGAGTGAGAAAAATCACCAAATGGACATTCTGGAATCAACCCTAACGAGCGATGGAGAGGTACCAGAATCACTGCCAAGCCATCCCGACTTCATCGGGCCAGTCAATTTGGCATTCCTGCACAAATTTTCAGTGACTTTGCAAAAGTAAGGAACATTTGCAATATGTTTTAACAGTGAGGTACCATCACCAAAAGCGACATTCTGAAATCAACCCAAACGAGCGATGGAGAGGTACCAGTATCACTGCCCAGCCATCCCGAGGTCATCGGGCCAGTCAATTTGGCATTCCTGCGTGATTTTTATAGCATGACAAATTGGTAATGGTGACTGCCCAGTTAACCATATGGCAAATGCACAGTGACTTTGAAAGAGTGAGAAAAATCACCAAATGGACATTCTGAAATCAACACAAACAATGGCATGACCATAGTGTCCAGACTGTGCCGAGTCCAACGAGGTGCCCCGCTTGACCGTAGCTCGCTCGGTCTGAGCGCAGCGACCATGAGAAAAATAGGCCCAATATGAAGCCTGCACCAGTACGTCATTTGATTTTGGGTGACAGCGGCGGAACCGTTAGGTTTAGAAAGACAATTCAACCACAGGACTGTTCCTAAGGTCCTCCTGATCTGTCCAAGCCTATCCTTGACCGTGTGACATTAACCCTTCACAGTCAAAAGAAGGTGTTTACATAAAAACAGTGTTCATTGACTTCTCTCCCCATAGGAATACATTGGCTGCTCCACTAAATACAACCTGGAGTCTATATGGGTTATGAATGTTGTATGAACCTGTCTTCGGTACCAGTCCATCAGACCACTATAAGGTCTACCTGTGTCGATTCTAGGCTTCCTGGGCCAACCGGAAGTGGTTCAAATCACCCTAAAAGTGTATATCCATACACTGCCTGCAATTTGATGGACATAGTGCATTGAACCCTGTGTAAATCAGTCAATTCTTAACGTAAAGACTTAAAACTCAGGATTCTGTAATAGAATACCCCAATGAGGATGTGTGTTGAGTTATAGCTTCCTGTGCCAACCGGAAGTGCCATAATTGGTGTCTCATGGGCTGTTTGGAGGGGTTAAAAAAATCAGATCTTTCCAAAACTTCATATATATGATTAGGCAACCCCCATGAACTGTAAATCAGTCATTTTTCCCATAAAAATTCAAAGGAAAACTAAATCACTCAGATTCACAACTTGGATGGAGGGACGTATTGGGGTGTGTAGAGACTGACAGTGCCTCCAATAGTTAGCTTTGTTCGAGCTAAAAAAGAACCGTCAGACCTAGAGTTCCGAAACTTTAGAATCCTGTTCTAGACCTCAGGTAGATAGTGCGTGGTGAGTTACGGCGCTCTAGAATGTTCTCGGACCGAGAAACAGCGTCGAACATTTGCAATGACTTCAATTCATTTTGACCATTACGAAAATGGCGACATTTAGAAATGTCCCAGAGACACAAGACTAGGTGCATTGTGACCGTCTCGGCCCATAGAGACAGAACCCAACATCTCGGTCCGATAGCTCATTCAAGGACCCCGTAGCAAGGCATTGAAAAAAGTGGATTTTCAGCACCAATTAGGCTTTTACTCGGACACCAAATGACCTATCGGGCCGAAACTCGGGATTCGGGGTCGCCTCACATAGGACTACACATAATGTCCGAACTGGCCCCGCAGCTAGAAAGTAACTATGTGTTTTATGTTTTTTTTATGTTTTGTACCGAAGGCGTTGTGAATTTTGGGCCAGCTCTGAAGTATGTTATACTTGGCTCCTAAATGAGTTGGGAAAAGTGGGTTTGGTGTCAGTTTGTATCAGTTTGGTGTCAGAATGATATCAAATTGACTGATGGACGGTGACTTGCAGGTGACTCTTGTCCATTAGCAATATGTTTAAGCGGTGAGGTACCATCACCAAAAGCAACATTCTGAAATCAACCCTAACGAGCAATGGAGAGGTACCAGAATCACTGCCCAGCCATCCCGAGGTCATCGGGCCAGTCAATTTGGCATTCCTGCATGATTTTTATAGCATGACAAATTGGTAATGGTGACTGCCCAGTTAACCATATGGCAAATGCACAGTGACTTTGAAAGAGTGAGAAAAATCACCAAATGGACATTCTGGAATCAACCCTAACGAGTGATGGAGAGGTACCAGAATCACTGCCAAGCCATCCCGAGTTCATCGGGCCAGTCAATTGGCATTCCTGCACAAACTTTCAGTGACTTTGCAAAAGTAAGGAACATTTGCAATATGTTTTAACAGTGAGGTACCATCACCAAAAGCGACATTCTGAAATCAACCCAAACGAGCGATGGAGAGGTACCAGTATCACTGCCCAGACATCCCTATGTCATCGGGCCAGTCAATTTGGCATTCCTGCATGATTTTTATGGCATGACAAATTGGTGATGGTGACTGCCCAGTTAACCATATGGCAAATGCACAGTGACTTTGCAAAAGTGAGAAAACATGACCAAATGGACATTCTGAAATCAACACAAACAATGGCATCACCATAGTGTCCAGACTGTGCCGAGTCCAACGAGGTGCCCCGCTTGACCGTAGCTCGCTCGGTCTGAGCGCGCGCGACCATGAGAAAAATAGGCCCAATATGAAGCCTTCACCAGTACGTCATTTGATTTTGGGTGACAGCGGCGGAACCGTTAGGTTTAGAAAGACAATTCAACCACAGGACTGTTCCTAAGGTCCTCCTGATCTGTCCAAGCCTATCCTTGACCGTGTGACATTAACCCTTCACAGTCAAAAGAAGGTGTTTACATAAAAACAGTGTTCATTGACTTCTCTCCCCATAGGAATATATTGGCTGCTCCACTAAATACAACCTGGAGTCTATATGGGTTATGAATGTTGTATGAACCTGTCTTTGGTACCAGTCCATCAGACCACTATAAGGTCTACCTGTGTCGATTCTAAGCTTCCTGGACCAACCGGAAGTGGTTCAAATCGCCCTAAAAGTGTATACCCATAACCTGCCTGCAGTTTGATAGACATAGTGCATTCAACCCTGTGTAAATCAGTCAGTTTTAATGGTAAAGACTTAAAACTCAGGATTCTCTAATGGAATACCCCAATGAGGATGTATGTTGAGTTACAGCTTCCTGTGCCAACCGGAAGTGCCATAATTGGTGTCTCATGGGCTGTTTGGAGGGGTTAAAAAAATCAGATCTTTCCAAAACTTCATATATATGATTAGGCAACCCCCATGAACTGTAAATCAGTCATTTTTCCCATAAAAATTCAAAGGAAAACTAAATCACACAGATACACAACATGGATGGAGGGACGTATCATTGGGGTGCGTAGAGACTGACAGTGCCTCCAATAGTTAGCTTTGAATGATATCAAATTGACTGATGGACGGTGACTTGCAGGTGACTCTTGTCCATTAGCAATATGTTTAAGCGGTGAGGTACCATCACCAAAAGCGACATTCTGAAATCAACCCTAATGAGCGATGGAGAGGTACCAGTATCACTGCCCAGCCATCCCGAGGTCATCGGGCCAGTCAATTTGGCATTCCTGCATGATTTTTATAGCATGACAAATTGGTAATGGTGACTGCCAGTTAACCATATGGCAAATGCACAGTGACTTTGAAAGAGTGAGAAAAATCACCAAATGGACATTCTGGAATCAACCCTAACGAGCGATGGAGAGGTACCAGAATCACTGCCAAGCCATCCCGAGTTCATCGGGCCAGTCAATTTGGCATTCCTGCACAAATTTTCAGTGACTTTGCAAAAGTAAGGAACATTTGCAATATGTTTTAACAGTGAGGTACCATCACCAAAAGCGACATTCTGAAATCAACCCAAACGAGCGATGGAGAGGTACCAATCACTGCCCAGCCATCCCGATGTCATCGGGCCAGTCAATTTGGCATTCCTGCATGATTTTTATGGCATGACAAATTGGTGATGGTGACTGCCCAGTTAACCATATGGCAAATGCACAGTGACTTTGCAAAAGTGAGAAAACATGACCAAATGGACATTCTGAAATCAACACAAACAATGGCATGACCATAGTGTCCAGACTGTGCCGAGTCCAACGAGGTGCCCCGCTTGACCGTAGCTCGCTCGGTCTGAGCGCAGCGACCATGAGAAAAATAGGCCCAATATGAAGCCTGCACCAGTACGTCATTTGATTTTGGGTGACAGCGGCGGAACCGTTAGGTTTAGAAAGACAATTCAACCACAGGACTGTTCCTAAGGTCCTCCTGATCTGTCCAAGCCTATCCTTGACCGTGTGACATTAACCCTTCACAGTCAAAAGAAGGTGTTTACATAAAAACAGTGTTCATTGACTTCTCTCCCCATAGGAATACATTGGCTGCTCCACTAAATACAACCTGGAGTCTATATGGGTTATGAATGTTGTATGAACCTGTCTTTGGTACCAGTCCATCAGACCACTATAAGGTCTACCTGTGTCGATTCTAGGCTTCCTGGGCCAACCGGAAGTGGTTCAAATCACCCTAAAAGTGTATATCCATACACTGCCTGCAATTTGATGGACATAGTGCATTGAACCCTGTGTAAATCAGTCAATTTTATGGTAAAGACTTAAAACTCAGGATTCTCTAATGGAATACCCCAATGAGGATGTGTGTTGAGTTATAGCTTCCTGTGCCAACCGGAAGTGCCATAATTGGTGTCTCATGGGCTGTTTGGAGGGGTTAAAAAAATCAGATCTTTCCAAAACTTCATATATATGATTAGGCAACCCCCATGAACTGTAAATCAGTCATTTTTCCCATAAAAATTCAAAGGAAAACTAAATCACTCAGATTCACAACTTGGATGGAGGGACGTATTGGGGTGTGTAGAGACTGACAGTGCCTCCAATAGTTAGCTTTGAATGATATCAAATTGACTGATGGACGGTGACTTGCAGGTGACTCTTGTCCATTAGCAATATGTTTAAGCGGTGAGGTACCATCACCAAAAGCGACATTCTGAAATCAACCCTAACGAACGATGGAGAGGTACCAGTATCACTGCCCAGCCATCCCGAGGTCATCGGGCCAGTCAATTTGGCATTCCTGCATGATTTTTATAGCATGACAAATTGGTAATGGTGACTGCCCAGTTAACCATATGGCAAATGCACAGTGACTTTGAAAGAGTGAGAAAAATCACCAAATGGACATTCTGGAATCAACCCTAACGAGTGATGGAGAGGTACCAGAATCACTGCCAAGCCATCCCGAGTTCATCGGGCCAGTCAATTTGGCATTCCTGCACACATTTTCAGTGACTTTGCAAAAGTGAGAAAACATTTGCAATATGTTTTAACAGTGAGGTACCATCACCAAAAGCGACATTCTGAAATCAACCCAAACGAGCGATGGAGAGGTACCAGTATCACTGCCCAGCCATCCCGAGGTCATCGGGCCAGTCAATTTGGCATTCCTGCATGATTTTTATAGCATGACAAATTGGTGATGGTGACTGCCCAGTTAACCATATGGCAAATGCACAGTGACTTTGAAAGAGTGAGAAAAATCACCAAATGGACATTCTGGAATCAACCCTAACGAGTGATGGAGAGGTACCAGAATCACTGCCAAGCCATCCCGAGTTCATCGGTTCAGTCAATTTGGCATTCCTGCATGATTTTTATAGCATGACAAATTGGTGATGGTGACTGCCCAGTTAACCATATGGCAAATGCACAGTGACTTTGCAAAAGTGAGACAACATTTGCAATATGTTTTAACAGTGAGGTACCATCACCAAAAGCGACATTCTGAAATCAACCCAAACGAGCGATGGAGAGGTACCAGAATCACTGCCAAGCCATCCCGAGTTCATCGGTTCAGTCAATTTGGCATTCCTGCATGATTTTTATAGCATGACAAATTGGTGATGGTGACTGCCCAGTTAACCATATGGCAAATGCACAGTGACTTTGCAAAAGTGAGACAACATTTGCAATATGTTTTAACAGTGAGGTACCATCACCAAAAGCGACATTCTGGAATCAACCCAAACGAGCGATGGAGAGGTACCAGAATCACTGCCCAGCCATCCCGAGTTCATTGGGCCAGTCAATTTGGCATTCCTGCATGATTTTTATGGCATGACAAATTGGTGATGGTGAATGCCCAGTTAACCATATGGCAAATGCACAGTGACTTTGAAAGAGTGAGAAAAATCACCAAATGGACATTCTGGAATCAACCCAAACGAGCGATGGAGAGGTACCAGAATCACTGCCCAGCCATCCCGAGTTCATCGGGCCAGTCAATTTGGCATTCCTGCATGATTTTTATGGCATGACAAATTGGTGATGGTGAATGCCCAGTTAACCATATGGCAAATGCACAGTGACTTTGCAAAAGTGAGAAAACATAAACAAATGGACATGATGAAATCAACACCACGAGTGATTGAAAGGAACAACAATCACTGCTCGGCCATCTCGAGTTCATCAGGCCAGTCAATTTTGCATTTCTGAAGGATTTTTGAGCATGTCAAATTTCTTATGACATTTGGCCCCCACAAAACATATGCCTTATGCACAAGCAAAAAAAAAAAAAACATTATGATAATAAAATATGACTAAAGTATGTTGATACAGTTCTTATACGTGTGTAACTGACACAAAATTCGATTTTTTTTTCGAAAAACGGTCCAGAAAGCACTTTTTTAGGGGTGTGTGAAGTTTTTTATGAAATTTAATAATTTTTGACTTTTGACTTCTGACTTCCTATGAAATCATATTGCAGATGGACAAAACACATGCAATAATGCGCAAGTAAAAAAAAAAAAAAATTATGATAATAAAATATGACTAAAATATGTTGATACAGTTCTTATACGTGTGTAACTGACACAAAATGCGAAAAAATTTCGAAAAACGGTCCAGAAAGCACTTTTTAGGGGTGTGTGAAGTTTTTTATGAAATTTAATAATTTTTGAATTTTTTACTTCTGACTTCCTATGAAATCATATTGCAGATGGACAAAACATATGCAATAATGCGCAAGTAAAAAATTTAAAAAAATTATGATAATAAAATTGGACAAAAGTATTTTCATACAGTTCTTATACATGTGTAATTGTCAAAAAAAGCGAAAGAATTTCGAAAAACGGTCCAGAAAGCACTTTTTTAAGGGGTGATACGTTTTTTTCAAAAAATTCATTTTTTCAAAATTTGGCTTTTGGATGTTGACTTGGAGTCCAATATCAATATGAAAAACCATGGTGGAGCGCAATCGCCACCTGTTGGATTTTTGAAGTGTTACAACTGGCAATAGCCATATGGCAATTGAAGTAAACTTTGCATGAATCAACGCCGCTTTGGGTGGTATTGGCCAATGTGTACATGGTTTGTCCTATGCCAATAATTTGCCATTCATTTTTGTCCACTACGGGGGTGAATTCCCTTACTAGCAGTAGTAACTTGTAAAAGGCGTCAGCAGCATGTTGTTAACCAGCAGTAGAAACCTCTAAAAGGGGTCAGAGGCATGTTGTTAACGAGGAGAAGAAATCTCTAAAAAGGATCAGCACCATGTTAACTAGCAGTAGAATACTTTAAAAGGGGTCAGCAGCATGTTGTTAACTAGCAGTAGAAACCTCTAAAAAGGGATCAGCAGCATGTTGTTAACTAGCAGTAGAAACCTCTAAAAGGGGTCAGCAGCATGTTGTTAACTAGCAGCAGAAATTTTTAAAAGGGGTCAGCAGCATGTTAACTAGCAGTAGAAACCTCTAAAAAGGGATCCGCAGCATGTTGTTAACTAGCAGAAGAAACCTCTAAAAGGGGTCAGCAGCATGTTAACTAGCAGTAGAAACCTGTAAAAGGGGGCAGCAGCATGTTGTTAACTAGCAGTAGAAACCTCTAAAAAGGGATCAGCAGCATGTTGTTAACTAGCATTAGAAACCTCTAAAAGGGGGCAGCAGCATGTTGTTAACTAGCAGTAGAAACCTCTAGAAGGGGTCAGCAGCATGTTGTTAACTAGCAGAAGAAACCTTCAAAAGGGGTCAGCAGCATGTTAACTAGCAGTAGAAACCTCTAAAAGGGGTCAGCAGCATGTTAACTAGCATTAGAAACCTCTAAAAGGGGGCAGCAGCATGTTGTTAACTAGCAGTAGAAACCTGCAAAAGGGGTCAGCAGCATGTTGTTAACTAGCAGTAGAAACCTCTAAAAGGGGTCAGCAGCATGTTGTTAACTAGCAGTAGAAATCTCAAAAAGGGGTCAGCAGCATGTTGTTAACGAGCAGTAGAAACCTGTAAAAGGGGTCAGCAGCATGTTGTTAACTAGCAGTAGAAACCTCTAAAAGGACCCAGCAGCATGTTGTTAACTAGCAGTAGAAACCTCTAAAAGGGGTCAGCAGCATGTTAACCAGCAGTAAAAACCTCTAGAAGGGGTCAGCAGCATGTTGTTAACTAGCAGTAAAAACCTCTAAAAGGGCCAGCAGCATGTTAACTAGCAGTAGAAACCTTTATAAGGGGTCAGCAGCATGTTGTTAAATAGCAGTAGAAACCTCTAAAAAAGGATCAGCAGCAGGTTAACTAGCAGTAGAAACCTCTAAAAGGTTCCAGCAGCATGTTGTTAACTAGCAGTAGAAACCTATAAAAGGGGACAGCAGCATGTTGTTAACTAGAAGTAGAAACCTGTAAAAGGGGTCAGCAGCATGTTGTTAACTTGCAGTAGAAACCTCTAAAAGGGGTCAGCAGCATGTTGTTAACTAGCAGTAGAAATCTCGAAAAGGGGTCAGCAGCATGTTGTTAACGAGCAGTAGAAACCTCTAAAAGGGGTCAGCAGCATGTTGTTAACTAGAAGTAGAAACCTCTAAAAGGGGTCAGCAGCATGTTGTTAACTAGCAGTAGAAACCTCTAAAAGGGGTCAGCAGCATGTTGTTAACTAGCAGTAGAAATCTCGAAAAGGGGTCAGCAGCATGTTGTTAACTAGCAGTAGAAACCTCTAAAAGGGGACAGCAGCATGTTGTTAACTAGCAGTAGAAACCTGCAAAAGGGGTCAGCAGCATGTTGTTAACTAGCAGTAGAAACCTCTAAAAGGGGTCAGCAGCATGTTGTTCACTAGCAGTACAAACCTCTAAAAGGGGTCAGCAGCATGTTGTTAACTAGCAGTATAAATCTCGAAAAGGGGTCAGCAGCATGTTGTTAACGAGCAGTAGAAACCTCTAAAAGGGGTCAGCAGTATGTTAACCAGCAGTAAAAACCTCTAAAAGGGCCAGCAGCATGTTAACTAGCAGTAGAAACCTCTGAAAAAGGATTAGCAGCATGTTAACTAGCAGTAGAAACCTCTAAAAGGACCCAGGAGCATGTTGTTAACTAGCAGTAGAAACCTCTAAAAGGGATCAGCAGCATGTTAACTAGCAGTAGAAACCTCTAAAAGGGGTCAGCAGAATGTTTTATACTAGCAGTAGAAACCTCTAAAAGGGGTCAGCAGCATGTTGTTAACTAGCAGTAGAAACCTCTAAAAAGGATCAGCAGCAGTTTAACTAGCAGTAAAAACCTCTAGAAGGGGTCAGCAGCATGTTGTTAATTAGCAGTAGAAACCTCTGAAAAAGGATTAGCAGTATGTTGTTAACTAGCAGTAGAAACCTCTAAAAGGGGCCAGCAGCATGTTGTTAACTAGCAGTAGAAACCTTTAAAAGGGTTCAGCTGCATGATAACCAGCAGTAAAAACCTCTAGACGGTGTCAGCAGCATGTTGTTAACTAGAGGAAAAACCTCTAAAAGGGGTCAGCAGCATGTTGTTAACTAGCAGTAGAAACCTCTAAAAGGGGTCAGCAGCATGTTAACTCACAGTAGAAACCTCTAAAAGGGGTCAGCAGCATGTTAACTCACAGTAGAAACCTCTAAAAGGGGTCAGCAGCATGTTAACTAGCAGTAGAAACCTCTAAAAGGGGGCAGCAGCATGTTGTTAACTAGCAGTAGAAACCTGCAAAAGGGGTCAGCAGCATGTTGTTAACTAGCAGTAGAAATCTCGAAAAGGGGTCAGCAGTATGTTAACCAGCAGTAAAAACCTCTAGAAGGGATTAGCAGCATGTTGTTAACTAGCAGTAAAAACCTCTAAAAGGGCCAGCAGCATGTTAACTAGCAGTAGAAACCTCTAAAAGGGGTCAGCAGCATGTTGTATACTGGCAGTAGAAACCTCTAAAAAGGATTAGCAGCATGTTGTTAACTAGCAGTAGAAACCTCTAAAAGGGGTCAGCAGCATGTTAACTAGCAGTAGAAACCTCTAAAAGGGGTCAGCAGCATGTTGTATACTGGCAGTAGAAACCTCTAAAAAGGATCAGCAGCATGTTAACTAGCAGTAGAAACCTCTAAAAGGGGTCAGCAGAATGTTTTATACTAGCAGTAGAAACCTCTAAAAGGGGTCAGCAGCAGTTTAACTAGCAGTAAAAACCTCTAGAAGGGGTCAGCAGCATGTTGTTAATTAGCAGTAGAAACCTCTGAAAAAGGATTAGCAGCATGTTAACTAGCAGTAGAAACATCTAAAGGGACCCAGCAGCATGTTGTTAACTAGCAGTAGAAACCTCTAAAAGGGGTCAGCAGCATGTTAACTAGCAGTAGAAACCTCTAAAAGGGGTCAGCAGCATGTTGTATACTGGCAGTAGAAACCTCTAAAAAGGATCAGCAGCATGTTAACTAGCAGTAGAAACCTCTAAAAGGGGTCAGCAGAATGTTTTATACTAGCAGTAGAAACCTCTAAAAAGGATCAGCAGCAGTTTAACTAGCAGTAAAAACCTCTAGAAGGGGTCAGCAGCATGTTGTTAATTAGCAGTAGAAACCTCTGAAAAAGGATTAGCAGCATGTTAACTAGCAGTAGAAACCTCTAAAGGGACCCAGCAGCATGTTGTATACTGGCAGTAGAAACCTCTAAAAAGGATAAGCAGCATGTTAACCAGTAGTATAAACCTCTAAAAGGGGTCAGCAGCATGTTAACTAGCAGTAGAAACCTCTAAAAGGGGGCAGCAGCATGTTGTTAACTAGTAGTAGAAACCTCTAAAAGGGTTCAGTAGCATGTTGTTAACTAGCAGGAGAAACCTGTAAAAGGGGTCAGCAGCATGTTAACTAGCAGTAGAAACGTCTAAAAAGGGATCAGCAGAATGTTGTTAACTAGTAGTAGAAACCTCTAGAAGGGGTCAGCAGCAAGTTGTTAACTAGAGGTAAAAACCTCTAAAACGGGCCAGCAGCATGTTAACCAGTAGTATAAACCTCTAAAAGGGGTCAGCAGCATGTTAACTAGCAGTAGAAACCTCTAAAAGGGGGCAGCAGCATGTTGTTAACTAGTAGTAGAAACCTCTAAAAGGGTTCAGGAGCATGTTGTTAACTAGCAGGAGAAACCTGTAAAAGGGGTCAGCAGCATGTTAACTAGCAGTAGAAACGTCTAAAAAGGGATCAGCAGCATGTTGTTAACTAGTAGTAGAAACCTCTAAAAGGGGTCAGCAGCATGTTGTTAACTAGCAGTAGAAACCTGTAAAAGGGGTCAGCAGCATGTTAAGTAGCAGTAGAAACCTCGAAAAAGGGGTCAGCAGCATGTTGTTAACTAGCAGTAGAAACGTCTAAAAAGGGATCAGCAGCATGTTGTTAAATAGCAGTAGAAATCTCTAAAAGGGGTCCACAGCATGTTGTTAACTAGCAGTAGAAACCTGTAAAAGGGGTCAGCAGCATGTTGTTAACTAGCAGTAGAAACCTCTAAAAGGTGTCAGCAGCATGTTGTTAACTAGCAGTAGAAACCTCTAAAAGAGGTCAGCAGCATGTTAACCAGCAGTAAAAACCTCTAGAAGGGGTCAGCAGCATGTTGTTAACTAGCAATAAAAACATCTAAAAGGGGCCAGCAGCATGTTAACTAGCAGTAGAAACCTCTAAAAAGGATCAGCAGCATGTTGTTAACTAGCAGGAGAAACCTCTAGAAGGGGTCAGCAGCATGTTAACTAGCTGTAGAAACCTCTAAAAGGGGCCAGCAGCATGTTAACTAGAAGTAGAAACCTCTAAAAGGGGTCAGCAGCATGTTGTATACTAGCAGTTGAAACCTCTAAAAGGGGTCAGCAGCATGTTGTTAACTAGCAGTAGAAACCTATAAAAAAGGATCAGCAGCTTGTTGTTAACTAGCAGGAGAAACCTCTAAAAGGGGTCAGCAGCATGTTAACTAGCAGTAGAAACCTCTAAAAGGGTCAGCAGTATGTTGTTAACTAGCAGTAGAAACCTCTAAAAGGGGTCAGCAGCATGTTCTTAACAAGCAGTAGAAACCTCTAAAAGGGGTCAGCAGCATGTTAACTAGCAGTAGAAACCTCTAAAAGGGTAAGCAGTATGTTGTTAACTAGCAGTAGAAACCTCCAAAAGGGTCATCAACATGTTAACGAGCAGGAGAAACCTCTAAAAGGGGCCAGCAGCATGTTAACTAGCAGTAGAAACCTCTAAAAGGGGTCAGCAGCATGTTGTTAACTAGCAGTAGAAACCTCTAAAAGGGGTCAGCAGCATGTTAACTAGCAGTAGAAACCTCTAAAAGGGGTCAGCAGCATGTTGTTAACTAGTAGTAGAAACCTCTAAAAGGGTTCAGCAGCATGTTGTTAACTAGCAGGAGAAACCTGTAAAAGGGGTCAGCAGCATGTTGTTAAATAGCAGTAGAAACCTCGAAAAAGGGGTCAGCAGCATGTTAACCAGCAGTAAAAACCTCTAGAAGGGGTCAGCAGCATGTTGTTAACTAGCAGTAGAACCCTTTATAAGGGGTCAGCAGCATGTTAACTAGCAGTAGAAACCTTTAGAAGGGGTCACCAGCATGTTGTTAACTAGCAGTAGAAACCTCTAAAAGGTGTCAGCAGCATGTTGTTAACTAGCAGTAGAAACCTCTAAAAGGGGTCAGCAGCATGTTGTTAACTAGCAATAAAAACATCTAAAAGGGGCCAGCAGCATGTTAACTAGCAGTAGAAACGTCTAAAAAGGGATCAGCAGCATGTTGTTAAATAGCAGTAGAAACCTTTATAAGGGGTCAGCAGCATGTTGTTAACTAGCAGTAGAAACATCTAAAAAGGGATCAGCAGCATGTTAACTAGCAGTAGAAACCTCTAAAAGGGGCCAGCAGCATGTTAACTAGCAGTAGAAACCTCTAAAAGGGGTCAGCAGCATGTTGTTAACTAGCAGTAGAAACCTATAAAAAAGGATCAGCAGCTTGTTGTTAACTAGCAGTAGAAACCTCTAAAAGGGGTCAGCAGCATGTTAACTAGCAGTAGAAACCTCTAAAAGGGTAAGCAGTATGTTGTTAACTAGCAGTAGAAACCTCTAAAAGGGTAAGCAGTATGTTGTTAACTAGCAGTAGAAACCCCTAAAAAGGGATCAGCAGCATGTTCTTAACAAGCAGTAGAAACCTCTAAAAGGGTCAGCAGCATGTTGTTAACTAGCAGTAGAAACCTCCAAAAGGGTCATCAGCATGTTAACGAGCAGGAGAAACCTCTAAAAGGGGCCAGCAGCATGTTAACTAGCAGTAGAAACATCTAAAAGGGATCAGCAGCATGTTAACTAGCAGTAGAAACCTCTAAAATGGGTCAGCTGCATGTTGTTAACTAGCAGTAGAAACCTCTAAAATGGGTCAGCTGCATGTTGTTAACAAGCAGAAGAAACCTTTAAAAGGGGTCAGCAGCATGTTAACTAGCAGTAGAAACCTAGAAAAAGGGATCAGCAGCATGTTGTTAACTAGCAGTAGAAACCTCTAAAAGGGGTCAGCAGCATGTTAACTAGCAGTAGAAACCTCTAAAATGGGGCAGCAGCATGTTGTTAACTAGCAGTAGAAACCTGTAAAAGGGCCAGCAGCAGGTTAACTAGCAGTAGAAACCTCGAAAAAGGGGTCAGCAGCATGATGTTAAATAGCAGTAGAAACCTCTGAAAAAGGATCATCAGCATGTTAACTAGCAGTAAAAACCTCTAGAAGGGGTCAGCAGCATGTTGTTAACTAGCAATAAAAACATCTAAAAGGGGCCAGCAGCATGTTAACTAGCAGTAGAAACCTCTAAAAGGGGTCAGCAGCATGTTAACTAGCAGTAGAAACCTCTAAAAGGGGTCAGCAGCATGTTAACTAGCAGTAGAAACCTCTAAAAGGGGTCAGCAGCATGTTGTTAACTAGCAGTAGAAACCTCTAAAAGGGGTCAGCAGCATGTTGTTAACTAGCAGTAGAAACCTCTAAAAGGGGTCAGCAGCATGTTGTTAACTAGCAGTAGAAACCTCTAAAAGGGGTCAGCAGCATGTTAACTAGCAGTAAAAACCTCTAAAGGGGTCAGCAGCATGTTGTTAACTAGCAGTAGAAACCTCTAAAAGGGTCAGCAGCATGTTAACTAGCAGTAGAAACCTCTAAAAGGGGTCAGCAGCATGTTGTTAACTAGCAGTAGAAACCTCTAAAAGGGGTCAGCAGCATGTTAACTAGCAGTAGAAACCTCTAAAAGGGGTCAGCAGCATGTTGTTAACTAGCAGTAGAAACCTCTAAAAGGGGTCAGCAGCATGTTAACTAGCAGTAGAAACCTCTAAAAGGGGTCAGCAGCATGTTGTTAACTAGCAGTAGAAACCTCTAAAAGGATCAGCAGCATGTTGTTAACAGCAGGAGAAGCCTCTAGAAGGGGTCAGCAGCATGTTAACTAGCAGTAGAAACCTCTAAAAGGGGTCAGCAGCATGTTGTTAACTAGCAGTAGAAACCTCTAAAAGGGGTCAGCAGCATGTTAACTAGCAGTAGAAACCTCTAAAAGGGGTCAGCAGCATGTTGTTAACTAGCAGTAGAAACCTCTAAAAGGGATCAGCAGCATGTTGTTAACTAGCAGGAGAAACCTCTAAAAGGGGTCAGCAGCATGTTGTTAACTAGCAGTAGAAACCTCTAAAAGGGGTCAGCAGCATGTTGTTAACTAGCAGTAGAAACCTCTAAAAGGGGTCAGCAGCATGTTAACTAGCAGTAGAAACCTCTAAAAGGGGTCAGCAGCATGTTGTTAACTAGCAGTAGAAACCTCTAAAAGGGGTCAGCAGCATGTTGTTAACTAGCAGTAGAAACCTCTAAAAGGGGTCAGCAGCATGTTGTTAACTAGCAGTAGAAACCTCTAAAAGGGGTCAGCAGCATGTTAACCAGCAGTAAAAACATTTAGAAGGGGACAGCAGCATGTTGTTAACTAGCAGTGAAAACCTCTAAAACGGGCCAGCAGCATGTTAACTAGCAGTAGAAACCTCTAAAAGGGGGCAGCAGCATGTTGTTAACTAGCAGTAGAAACCTCTAAAAGGGATCAGCAGCATGTTAACTAGCAGTAGAAACCTCTAAAAGGGGTCAGCAGCATGTTAACTAGCAGTAGAAACCTCTAAAAGGGGTCAGCAGCATGTTAACTAGCAGTATAAACCTCTAAAAGGGGTCAGCAGCATGTTAACTAGCAGTAGAAACCTCTAAAAGGGGTCAGCAGCATGTTGTTAACTAGCAGTAGAAACCTCTAAAAGGGGTCAGCAGCATGTTAACTAGCAGTAGAAACCTCTAAAAGGGTCAGCAGTATGTAGTTAACTAGCAGTATAAACCTCTAAAAGGGGTCAGCAGCATGTTGTTAACTAGCAGTAGAAACCTCTAAAAGGGGTCAACAGCTTGTTAACTAGCAGTAGAAACCTCTAAAGGGGTCAGCAGCATGTTGTTAACTAGCAGTAGAAACCTCTAAAAGGGGCAACAGCTTGTTATCTAGCAGTAGAAACCTCTAAAAAGGGATCAGCAGCATGTTGTTAACTAGCAGTAGAAACCTCTAAAAGGGGTCAGCAGCATGTTAACTAGCAGTAGAAACCTTTAAAAGGGGTCAGCAGCATGTTGTTAACTAGCAGTAGAAACCTCTAAAAGGGATCAGCAGCATGTTAACTAGCAGTAGAAACCTCTAAAAGGGGTCAGCAGCATGTTGTTAACTAGCAGTAGAAACCTCTAAAAGGGGTCAGCAGCATGTTGTTAACTAGCAGTAGAAACCTCTAAAAGGGGTCAGCAGCATGTTAACTAGCAGTAGAAACCTCTAGAAGGGGTCAGCAGCATGTTGTTAACTAGCAGTAGAAACCTCTAAAAGGGGCCAGCAGCATGTTAACTAGCAGTAGAAACCTCTAGAAGGGGTCACCAGCATGTTGTTAACTAGCAGTAGAAACCTCTAAAAGGTGTCAGCAGCATGTTGTTAACTAGCAGTAGAAACCTCTAAAGGGGTCAGCAGCATGTTGTTAACTAGCAGTAGAAACCTCTAAAAGGGGTCAGCAGCATGTTAACTAGCAGTAGAAACCTCTAAAAGGGTCAGCAGCATGTTGTTAACTAGCAGTAGAAACCTCTAAAAGGGATCAGCATGTTGTTAACAGCACCTCTGTCAGCAGCATGTTAACTAGCAGTAGAAACCTCTAAAAGGGGTCAGCAGCATGTTGTTAACTAGCAGTAGAAACCTCTAAAAAGGATCAGCAGCATGTTGTTAACTAGCAGGAGAAACCTCTAGAAGGGGTCAGCAGCATGTTAACTAGCAGTAGAAACCTCTAAAAGGGGTCAGCAGCATGTTAACAAGCAGTAGAAACCTCTAAAAGGGATCAGTAGCATGTTAACAAGCAGTAGAAACCTCTAAAAGGGATCAGTAGCATGTTGTTAACTAGCATTAGAAACCTCTAAAAAGGGTCAGCAGCATGTTGTTAACTAGCAGTAGAAACCTCTAAAAGGACCCAGCAGCATGTTGTTAACTAGCAGTAGAAACCTCTAAAAGGGGTCAGCAGCATGTTAACTAGCAGTAGAAACCTCTAAAAGGGGTCAGCAGCATGTTGTATACTAGCAGTAGAAACCTCTAAAAGGGGTCAGCAGCATGTTGTTAACTAGCAGTAGAAACCTCTAAAAGGGGTCAGCAGCATGTTAACTAGCAGTAGAAACCTCTGAAAAAGGGTCAGCAGCATGTTAACTAGCAGTAGAAACCTCTAAAAGGCCCAGCAGCATGTTGTTAACTAGCAGTAGAAACCTCTAAAAGGGGCAACAGCTTGTTAACTAGCAGTAGAACCCTTTATAAGGGGTCAGCAGCATGTTGTTAACTAGCAGTAGAAACCTCTAAAAGGGGTCAGCAGCATGTTAACTAGCAGTAGAAACCTCTAAAAGGGGATCAGCAGCATGTTGTTAAATAGCAATAGAAACCTCTAAAAGGGGTCAGCAGCATGTTAACTAGCAGTAGAAACCTCTAAAAGGGGTCAGCAGCATGTTGTTAACTAGCAGTAGAAACCTCTAAAAGGGGTCAGCAGCATGTTGTTAACTAGCAGTAGAAACCTCTAAAAGGGTCAGCAGCATGTTAACTAGCAGTAGAAACCTCTAAAAGGGGTCAGCAGCATGTTAACTAGCAGTAGAAACCTCTAAAAGGGGTCAGCAGCATGTTGTTAACTAGCAGTAGAAACCTCTAAAAGGGGTCAGCAGCATGTTGTTAACTAGCAGTAGAAACCTCTAAAAGGGGTCAGCAGCATGTTAACTAGCAGTAGAAACCTCTAAAAGGGGTCAGCAGCATGTTAACTAGCAGTAGAAACCTCTAAAAGGGGGCAGCAGCATGTTGCTAACTAGCAGTAGAAACCTGTAAAAGGGTCAGCAGCATGTTAACTAGCAGTAGAAACCTCTAAAAGGGGTCAGCAGCATGTTGTTAACTAGCAGTAGAAACCTCTAAAAGGGGTCAGCAGCATGTTGTTAACTAGCAGTAGAAACCTCTAAAAGGGGTCAGCAGCATGTTAACTAGCAGTAGAAACCTCTAAAAGGGGTCAGCAGCATGTTAACTAGCAGTAGAAACCTCTAAAAGGGATCAGCAGCATGTTGTTAACTAGCAGTAGAAACCTCTAAAAGGGGTCAGCAGCATGTTGTTAACTAGCAGTAGAAACCTCTAAAAAAGCCATGTTAACTAGCAGTAGAAACCTCTAAAAGGGGTCAGCAGCATGTTGTTAACTAGCAGTAGAAACCTCTAAAAGGGGTCAGCAGCATGTTAACTAGCAGTAGAAACCTCTAAAAGGGATCAGCAGCATGTTGTTAACTAGCAGTAGAAACCTCTAAAAGGGGTCAGCAGCATGTTAACTAGCAGTAGAAACCTCTAAAAAGGGATCCGCAGCATGTTGTTAACTAGCAGTAGAAACCTCTAAAAGGGGTCAGCAGCATGTTGTTAACTAGCAGTAGAAACCTCTAAAAGGGTCAGCAGCATGTTGTTAACTAGCAGTAGAAACCTCTAAAAGGGGTCAGCAGCATGTTGTTAACTAGCAGTAGAAACCTCTAAAAGGGGTCAGCAGCATGTTGTTAACTAGCAGTAGAAACCTCTAAAAGGGGTCAGCAGCATGTTGTTAACTAGCAGTAGAAACCTCTGAAAAAGGGTCAGCAGCATGTTAACTAGCAGTAGAAACCTCTAGAAGGGGTCAGCAGCATGTTGTTAACTAGCAGTAAAAACCTCTAAAAGGGCCAGCAGCATGTTAACTAGCAGTAGAAACCTCTAAAAGGGTCAGCAGCATGTTGTTAACTAGCAGTAGAAACCTCTAAAAGGGTCAGCAGCATGTTAACTAGCAGTAGAAACCTCTAAAAGGGGTCAGCAGCATCATGTTAACTTGCAGTAGGAAAACTTCTAAAAGGGTCAGCAGCATGTTAACTAGCAGGAGAAACCTCTAAAAAGTATCAGCAGCATGTTGTTAACTAGCAGTAGAAACCTCTAAAAAGGGATTAGCAGCATGTTGTTAACTAGCAGTAGAAACCTCTAAAAGGGGTCAGCAGCATGTTGTTAACTAGCAGAAACCTCTAAAAGGGGTCAGCAGCATGTTGTTAACTAGCAGTAGTTAAAAGGGGTCAGCAGCATGTTAACTAGCAGTAGAAACCTCTAAAAGGGGGCAACTGCTTGTTAACTAGCAGTAGAAACATCTAAAAGGGATCAGCAGCATGTTGTTAAATAGCAATAGAAACCTCTAACTAGCAGTAAAACCTGTAAAAGGGGTCAGCAGCATGTTGTTAACTAGCAGTAGAAACCTCTAAAAGGGGCCAGCAGCATGTTAACTAGCAGTAGAAACCTCTAAAAGGGGTCAGCAGCATGTTAACTAGCAGTAGAAACCTCTAAAAGGGGTCAGCAGCATGTTGTATACTAGCAGTAGAAACCTCTAAAAGGGATCAGCAGCATGTTGTTAACTAGCAGTAAAAACCTCTAAAAGGGGCCAGCAGCATGTTAACTAGCAGTAGAAACCTCTAAAAGGGGTCAGCAGCATGTTAACTAGCAGTAGAAACCTCTAAAAGGGATCAGCAGCATGTTAACTAGCAGTAGAAACCTCTAAAAGGGGTCAGCAGCATGTTGTTAACTAGCATTAGAAACCCTAAAAGGGTCAGCAGCATGTTAACTAGCAGTAGAAACCTCTAAAAGGGGTCAGCAGCATGTTGTTAACTAGCAGTAGAAACCTCTAAAAGGGGTCAGCAGCATGTTAACTAGCAGTAGAAACCTCTAAAAGGGGTCAGCAGCATGTTGTTAACTAGCAGTAGAAACAGCAGCATGTTAACTAGCAGTAGAAACCTCTGAAAAAGGATCAGCAGCATGTTAACTAGCAGTAGAAACCTCTAAAAGGGGTCAGCAGCATGTTGTTAACTAGCAGTAGAAACCTCTAAAAGGGGTCAGCAGCATGTTAACTAGCAGTAGAAACCTCTAAAAGGGGTCAGCAGCATGTTGTTAACTAGCAGTAGAAACCTCTAAAAGGGGTCAGCAGCATGTTGTTAACTAGCAGTAGAAACCTCTAAAAGGGGTCAGCAGCATGTTGTTAACTAGCAGTAGAAACCTCTAAAAGGGGTCAGCAGCATGTTAACTAGCAGTAGAAACCTCTAAAAGGGGTCAGCAGCATGTTGTATACTAGCAGTAGAAACCTCTAAAAGGGGTCAGCAGCATGTTAACTAGCAGTAGAAACCTCTAAAAGGGTCAGCAGTATGTAGTTAACTAGCAGTATAAACCTCTAAAAGGGGTCAGCAGCATGTTGTTAACTAGCAGTAGAAACCTCTAAAAGGGATCAGCAGCATGTTGTTAACTAGCAGTAGAAACCTCTAAAAGGGGTCAGCAGCATGTTGTTAACTAGCAGTAGAAACCTCTAAAAGGGGTCAGCAGCATGTTAACTAGCAGTAGAAACCTCTAAAAGGGGTCAGCAGCATGTTAACTAGCAGTAGAAACCTCTAAAAGGGTCAGCAGCATGTTAACTAGCAGTAGAAACCTCTAAAAGGGGGCAGCAGCATGTTGCTAACTAGCAGTAGAAACCTGTAAAAGGGTCAGCAGCATGTTAACTAGCAGTAGAAACCTCTAAAAGGGGTCAGCAGCATGTTAACTAGCAGTAGAAACCTCTAAAAGGGGTCAGCAGCATGTTGTTAACTAGCAGTAGAAACCTCTAAAAGGGGTCAGCAGCATGTTAACTAGCAGTAGAAACCTTTATAAGGGGTCAGCAGCATGTTGTTAACTAGCAGTAGAAACCTCTAAAAGGTGTCAGCAGCATGTTGTTAACTAGCAGTAAAAACCTCTAAAAGGGGCCAGCAGCATGTTAATGAGCAGTAGAAACCTCTAAAAGGGGTCAGCAGCATGTTAACTAGCAGTAGAAACCTCTAGAAGGGGTCAGCAGCATGTTGTTAACTAGAGGTAAAAACCTTTAAAAGGGGCCAGCAGCATGTTAACTAGCAGTAGAAACCTCTAAAAGGGATCAGCAGCATGTTGTTAACTAGCAGTAGAAACCTCTAAAAGGGGTCAGCAGCATGTTAACTAGCAGTAGAAACCTCTAAAAGGGGCCAGCAGCATGTTAACTAGCAGTAGAAACCTCTAAAAGGGGTCAGCAGCATGTTGTATACTAGCAGTAGAAACCTCTAAAAGGGGTCAGCAGCATGTTGTTAACTAGCAGTAGAAACCTCTAAAAAGGATCAGCAGCATGTTGTTAACTAGCAGGAGAAACCTCTAAAAGGGGTCAGCAGCATGTTAACTAGCAGTAGAAACCTCTAAAAGGGGTCAGCAGCATGTTGTTAACTAGCAGTAGAAACCTCTAAAAGGGGTCAGCAGCATGTTGTTAACTAGCAGTAGAAACCTCTAAAAGGGGTCAGCAGCATGTTAACTAGCAGTAGAAACCTCTAAAAGGGTCAGCAGCATGTTGTTAACTAGCAGTAGAAACCTCTAAAAGGGGTCAGCAGCATGTTAACTAGCAGTAGAAACCTCTAAAAGGGGTCAGCAGCATGTTAACCAGCAGTAGAAACCTGTAAAAGGGGCCAGCAGCATGTTAACTAGCAGTAGAAACCTCTAAAAGGGGTCAGCAGCATGTTGTTAACTAGCAGTAGAAACCTCTAAAAGGGTCAGCAGCATGTTGTTAACTAGCAGTAGAAACCTCTAAAAGGGGTCAGCAGCATGTTAACTAGCAGTAGAAACCTCTAAAAGGGGTCAGCAGCATGTTGTTAACTAGCAGTAGAAACCTCTAAAAGGGGTCAGCAGCATGTTAACTAGCAGTAGAAACCTCTAAAAGGGGTCAGCAGCATGTTAACTAGCAGTAGAAACCTCTAAAAGGGGTCAGCAGCATGTTAACTAGCAGTAGAAACCTCTAAAAGGGGTCAGCAGCATGTTAACTAGCAGTAGAAACCTCGAAAAGGGTCAGCAGCATGTTGTTAACTAGCAGTAGAAACCTCTAAAAGGGGTCAGCAGCATGTTAACTAGCAGTAGAAACCTCTAAAAGGGGTCAGCAGCATGTTGTTAACTAGCAGTAGAAACCTCTAAAAGGGGTCAGCAGCATGTTAACTAGCAGTAGAAACCTCTAAAAGGGGTCAGCAGCATGTTGTTAACTAGCAGTAGAAACCTCTAAAAGGGGTCAGCAGCATGTTGTTAACTAGCAGTAGAAACCTCTAAAAGGGGTCAGCAGCATGTTGTTAACTAGCAGTAGAAACCTCTAAAAAGGGATCCGCAGCATGTTGTTAACTAGCAGTAGAAACCTCTAAAAGGGGTCAGCAGCATGTTAACTAGCAGTAGAAACCTCTAAAAGGGGTCAGCAGCATGTTGTTAACTAGCAGTAGAAACCTCTAAAAGGGGTCAGCAGCATGTTGCTAACTAGCAGTAGAAACCTGTAAAAGGGCCAGCAGCATGTTGTTAACGAGCAGTAGAAACCTCTAAAAGGGGTCAGCAGCATGTTGTTAACTAGCAGTAGAAACCTCTAAAAGGGTCAGCAGCCTGTTAACTAGCTGTATAAACCTTTAAAAGGGTCATCAGCATGTTAACTAGCAGTAGAAACCTCTAAAGGGGGTCAGCAGCATGTTGTTAACTAGCAGTAGAAACCTCTAAAAGGGGTCAGCAGCATGTTAACTAGCAGTAGAAACCTCTAGCATGGGAAACCTCAGTCAAGCATGTTGTAACTAGCAGTAGAAACCTCTAAAAGGGTCAGCAGCATGTTGTTAACTAGCAGTAGAAACCTCTAAAAGGGGTCAGCAGCATGTTAACTAGCAGTAGAAACCTCTAAAAGGGTCAGCAGCATGTTGTTAACTAGCAGTAGAAACCTCTAAAAGGGGTCAGCAGCATGTTAACTAGCAGTAGAAACCTCTAAAAGGGGTCAGCAGCATGTTGTTAACTAGCAGTAGAAACCTCTAAAAGGGGTCAGCAGCATGTTGTTAAACCTCTAAAGGGGTCAGCAGCAAACTAGCAGTAGAAACCTCTAAAAGGGGTCAGCAGCATGTTGTTAGAAACATGTTAACTAGCAGTAGAAACCTCTAAAAGGGGTCAGCAGCATGTTGTTAACTAGCAGTAGAACCCTTTATAAGGGGTCAGCAGCATGTTAACTAGCAGTAGAAACCTCTAAAAGGGATCAGCAGCATGTTAACTAGCAGTAGAAACCTCTAAAGGGGTCAGCAGCATGTTAACTAGCAGTAGAAACCTCTAAAGGGGTCAGCAGCATGTTGTTAACTAGCAGTAGGAATCTCTAAAAGGGGTCAGCAGCATGTTGTTAACTAGCAGTAGAAACCTCTAAAAGGGATCAGCAGCATGTTAACTAGCAGTAGAAACCTCTAAAAGGGGTCAGCAGCATGTTGTTAACTAGCAGTAGAAACCTCTAAAGGGATCAGCAGCATGTTAACTAGCAGTAGAAACCTCTAAAAGGGGTCAGCAGCATGTTGTTAACTAGCAGTAGAACCCTTTATAAGGGGTCAGCAGCATGTTAACTAGCAGTAGAAACCTCTAAAAGGGATCAGTAGCATGTTGTTAACTAGCAGTAGAAACCTCTAAAGGGGTCAGCAGCATGTTAACTAGCAGTAGAAACCTCTAAAAGGGGTCAGCAGCATGTTAACTAGCAGTAGAAACCTCTAAAAGGGGTCAGCAGCATGTTGTTAACTAGCAGTAGAAACCTCTAAAAGGGATCAGCAGCATGTTAACTAGCAGTAGAAACCTCTAAAAGGGGTCAGCAGCATGTTAACTAGCAGTAGAAACCTCTAAAAGGGGTCAGCAGCATGTTAACTAGCAGTAGAAACCTCTAAAGGGGTCAGCAGCATGTTAACTAGCAGTAGAAACCTCTAAAAGGGGTCAGCAGCATGTTGTTAACAAGCAGTAGAAACCTCTAAAAGGGGTCAGCAGCATGTTGTTAACTAGCAGTAGAAACCTCTAAAAGGGGCATGTTAACTAGCAGTAGAAACCTCTAAAAGGGGTCAGCAGCATGTTAACTAGCAGTAGAAACCTCTAAAAGGGGTCAGCAGCATGTTAACTAGCAGTAGCATGGGTCAGCAGCATGTTAACTAGCAGTAGAAACCTCTAAAAGGGGTCAGCAGCATGTTAACCAGCAGTAGAAACCTCTAAAGGGGTCAGCAGCATGTTGTTAACTAGCAGTAGAAACCTCTAAAAGGGATCAGCAGCATGTTAACTAGCAGTAGAAACCTCTAAAAGCAGCAGCATGTTAACTTGCAGTAGAAACCTCTAAAAGGGGTCAGCAGCATGTTAACTAGCAGTAGAAACCTCTAAAGGGGTCAGCAGCATGTTAACTAGCAGTAGAAACCTCTAAAAGGGGTCAGCAGCATGTTAACTAGCAGTAGAAACCTCTAAAAAGGATCAGCAGCATGTTGTTAACTAGCAGTAGAAACCTCTAAAAGGGGTCAGCAGCATGTTGTTAACTAGCAGTAGAAACCTCTAAAAGGGGTCAGCAGCATGTTGTTAACTAGCAGTAGAAACCTCTCAGCAGCATGTTAAAGCAGTAGAAACCTCAGCAGCAGCATGTTAACTAGCAGTAGAAACCTCTAAAAGGGGTCAGCAGCATGTTAACTAGCAGTAGAAACCTCTAAAAGGGATCAGCAGCATGTTAACTAGCAGTAGAAACCTCTAAAAGGGGTCAGCAGCATGTTGTTAACTAGCAGTAGAAACCTCTAAAAGGGATCAGCAGCATGTTAACTAGCAGTAGAAACCTCTAAAGGGGTCAGCAGCATGTTAACTAGCAGGAAACCTCTAAATGGGGTCAGCAGCATGTTAACTAGCAGTAGAAACCTCTAAAAGGGGTCATGTTAACTAGCAGTAGAAACCTCTAAAGGGGTCAGCAGCATGTTAACTAGCAGTAGAAACCTCTAAAAGGGGTCAGCAGCATGTTAACTAGCAGTAGAAACCTCTAAAAGGGGTCAGCAGCATGTTGTTAACTAGCAGTAGAAACCTCTAAAAGGGGTCAGCAGCATGTTAACTAGCAGTAGAAACCTCTAAAGGGGTCAGCAGCATGTTAACTAGCAGTAGAAACCTCTAAAAGGGGTCAGCAGCATGTTGTTAACTAGCAGTAGAAACCTCTAAAAGGGGTCAGCAGCATGTTGTTAACTAGCATTAGAAACCTCTAAAAAGGATCAGCAGCATGTTAACTAGCAGTAGAAACCTCAAAAGGGGTCAGCAGCATGTTAACTAGCAGTAGAAACCTCTAAAAAGGATCAGCAGCATGTTAACTAGCAGTAGAAACCTCTAAAAGGGGTCAGCAGCATGTTAACTAGAAACCTCTAAAAGGGGTCAGCATGTTAACTAGCAGTAGAAACCTCTAAAGGGGTCAGCAGCATGTTAACTGTTAACTGGGTCAGCAGTGTTAAAGCCTCTAAAAGGGGTCAGCAGCATGTTGTTAACTAGCAGTAGAAACCTCTAAAAGGGATCAGCAGCATGTTGTTAACTAGCAGTAGAAACCTCTAAAAGGGGTCAGCAGCATGTTAACTAGCAGTAGAAACCTCTAAAGGGGTCAGCAGCAGTTGTTAACTAGCATTAGAAACCTCTAAAAGGGATCAGCAGCATGTTGTTAACTAGCAGTAGAAACCTCTAAAGGTGTCAGCAGCATGTCAACCAGCAGTAGAAACCTCTAAAGGGGTCAGCAGCATGTTGTTAACTAGCAGTAGAAACCTCTAAAAGGGATCAGCAGCATGTTAACTAGCAGTAGAAACCTCTAAAAGGGGTCAGCAGCATGCATGAAACCTCTAAAAGGGGGCAGCAGCATGTTAACTAGCAGTAGAAACCTCTAAAAGGGGTCAGCAACATGTTAACTAGCAGTAGAAACCTCTAAAAGGGGGCAGCATCATGTTAACTAGCAGTAGAAACCTCTAACTGGGTCAGCAGCATGTTAACTAGCAGTAGAAATCTCTAAAAGGGGTCAGCAGCATGTTGTTAACTACCAGGAGAAACCTCTAAAAGGGATCAGCAGCATGTTAACTAGCAGTAGAAATCTCTAAAAGGGGTCAGCAGCATGTTGTTAACTAGCAGTAGAAACCTCTAAAAGGGATCAGCAGCATGTTAACAAGCAGTAGAAACCTCTAAAAGGGATCAGTAGCATGTTGTTAACTAGCAGTAGAAACCTCTAAAGGGGTCAGCAGCATGTTAACTAGCAGTAGAAACCTCTAAAAGGGGTCAGCAGCATGTTGTTAACTAGCAGTAGAAACCTCTAAAAAGGGATCAGCAGCATGTTGTTAACTAGCAGTAGAAACCTCTAATAGGGGTCAGCAGCATGTTGTTAACGAGCAGTAGAAACCTCTAAAAGGGGTCAGCAGCATGTTGTTAACTACCAGGAGAAACCTCTAAAAGGGATCAGCAGCATGTTAACTAGCAGTAGAAATCTCTAAAAGGGGTCAGCAGCATGTTGTTAACTAGCAGTAGAAACCTCTAAAAGGGATCAGCAGCATGTTAACAAGCAGTAGAAACCTCTAAAAGGGATCAGCAGCATGTTGTTAACTAGCAGTAGAAACCTCTAAAAGGGGCCAGCAGCATGTTAACTAGCAGTAGAAACCTCTAAAAGGGGTCAGCAGCATGTTGTTAACTAGCAGTAGAAACCTCTAAAAGGGATCAGCAGCATGTTGTTAACTAGCAGTAGAAACCTCTAAAAGGGATCAGCAGCATGTTAACTAGCAGTAGAAACCTCTAAAAGGGGTCAGCAGCATGTTAACAGCAGTAGAAACCTCTAAAAGGGTCAGCAGCATGTTAACTAGCAGTAGAAACCTCTAAAAGGGGCATCAGCAGCATGAAACCTCTGTTAACTAGCAGTAGAAACCTCTAAAGGGGTCAGCAGCATGTTGTTAACTAGCAGTAGAAACCTCTATAAGGGATCAGCAGCATGTTAACTAGCAGTAGAAACCTCTAAAAGGGGCAGCAGCATGTTAACTAGCAGTAGAAACCTCTAAAAGGGGTCAGCAGCATGTTAACTAGCAGTAGAAACCTCTAACTGGGTCAGCAGCATGTTAACAGCAGTAGAAACCTCTAAAAGGTGTCAGCAGCATGTCAACCAGCAGTAGAAACCTCTAAAGGGGTCAGCAGCATGTTGTTAACTAGCAGTAGAAACCTCTAAAAGGGATCAGCAAATGTTAACTAGGTAGAAACCTCTCAGCAGCATGTTAACTAGCAGTAGAAACCTCTAAAAGGGGGCAGCAGCATGTTAACTAGCAGTAGAAACCTCTAAAGGGGTCAGCAGCATGTTAACTAGCAGTAGAAACCTCTAAAAGGGGTCAGCAGCATGTTAACTAGCAGTAGAAACCTCTAAAAGGGATCAGCAGCATGTTGTTAACTAGCAGTAGAAACCTCTAAAAGTTGTCAGCAGCATGTTGTTAACTAGCAGTAGAAACCTCTAAAAGGGGTCAGCAGCATGTTGTTAACTAGCATTAGAAACCTCTAAAAAGGATCAGCAGCATGTTAACTAGCAGTAGAAACCTCTAAAAGGGGGCAGCAGCATGTTAACTAGCAGTAGAAACCTCTAAAAGGGGTCAGCAGCATGTTAACTAGCAGTAGAAACCTCTAAAAGGGGATCAGCAGCATGTTAACTAGCAGTAGAAACCTCTAAAAGGGGTCAGCAGCATGTTGTTAACTAGCAGTAGAAACCTCTAAAAGGGGATCAGCAGCATGTTGTTAACTAGCAGTAGAAACCTCTAAAGGGGTCAGCAGCATGTTAACTAGCAGTTAGAAACCTCTAAAAGGGGTCAGCAGCATGTTAACTAGCAGTAGAAACCTCTAAAAGGGGTCAGCAGCATGTTAACTAGCAGTAGAAACCTCTAAAAGGGGTCAGCAGCATGTTAACTAGCAGTAGAAACCTCTAAAAGGGATCAGCAGCATGTTAACTAGCAGTAGAAACCTCTAAAAGGTGTCAGCAGCATGTCAACCAGCAGTAGAAACCTCTAACTGGGTCAGTAGCATGTTGTTATCTAGCAGTAGAAACCTCTAAAAGTTGTCAGCAGCATGTTGTTAACTAGCAGTAGAAACCTCTAAAAGGGGTCAGCAGCATGTTGTTAAATAGCATTAGAAACCTCTAAAAGGGGGCAGCAGCATGTTAACTTGCAGTAGAAGCCTCTAAAAGGGGTCAGCAGCATGTTAACTAGCAGTAGAAACCTCTAAAAGGGGTCAGCAGCATGTTAACTAGCAGTAGAAACCTCTAAAAGGGGTCAGCAACATGTTAACTAGCATGTTAAGCATGTTAACTAGCAGTAGAAACCTCTAAAAGGGGTCAGCAGCATGTTAACTAGCAGTAGAAACCTCTAAAAGGGGTCAGCAGCATGTTGTTAACTAGCAGTAGAAACCTCTAAAGGGATCAGCAGCATGTTGTTAACTAGCAGTAGAAACCTCTAAAGGGGTCAGCAGCATGTTAACTAGCAGTAGAAACCTCTAAAAGGGGTCAGCAGCAAGTTGTTAACTAGCATTAGAAACCTCTAAAAGGGATCAGCAGCATGTTGTTACTAGCAGTAGAAACCTCTAAAAGGTGTCAGCAGCATGTCAACCAGCAGTAGAAACCTCTAACTGGGTCAGCAGCATGTTAACTAGCAGTAGAAACCTCGTAAAAGGGATCAGCAGCATGTTAACTAGCAGTAGAAACCTCTAAAAGGGGTCAGCAACATGTTAACTAACAGTAGAAACCTGTAAAAGGGGGTAGCAGCATGTTAACTAGCAGTAGAAACGTCTAAAAAGGGATCAGCAGCATGTTAACTAGCAGTAGAAACCTCTAAAAAGGGATCAGCAGCATGTTAACTAGCAGTAGAAACCTCTAAAAAGGGATCAGCAGCATGTTGTTAACTAGCAGTAGAAACCTGTAAAAGGGGTCAGCAGCATGTTGTTAACTAGCAGTAGAAACCTCTAAAAGGGGTCAGCAGCATGTTGTTAACTAGCATTAGAAACCTCTAAAAGGGATCAGCAGCATGTTAACTAGCAGTAGAAACCTCTAAAAGGGGTCAGCAGCATGTTAACTAGCAGTAGAAACCTCTAAAAGGGGTCAGCAGCATGTTAACTAGCAGTAGAAACCTCTAAAAGGGGTCAGCAGCATGTTAACTAGCAGTAGAAACCTCTAAAAGGGGTCAGCAGCATGTTGTTAACTAGCAGTAGAAACCTCTAAAAGGGGTCAGCAGCATGTTAACTAGCAGTAGAAACCTCTAAAAGGGGTCAGCAGCATGTTAACTAGCAGTAGAAACCTCTAAAAGGGGTCAGCAGCATGTTAACTAGCAGTAGAAACCTCTAAAAGGGGTCAGCAGCATGTTAACTAGCAGTAGAAATCTCTAAAAGGGGTCAGCAGCATGTTGTTAACTAGCAGTAGAAACCTCTAAAAGGGATCAGCAGCATGTTAACTAGCAGTAGAAACCTCTCAGCAGCATGTTAACTAGCAGTAGAAACCTCTAAAAGGGGTCAGCAGCATGTTAACTAGCAGTAGAAACCTCTAAAAGGGGTCAGCAGCATGTTAACTAGCAGTAGAAACCTCTAAAAGGGGTCAGCAGCATGTTAACTAGCAGTAGAAACCTCTAAAAGGGATCAGCAGCATGTTGTTAACTAGCAGTAGAAACCTCTAAAGGGGTCAGCAGCATGTTAACTAGCAGTAGAAACCTCTAAAAGGCATGTTCAGCAGCAGCATGTTAACTAGCAGTAGAAACCTCTAAAAGGGTCAGCAGCATGTTAACTAGCAGTAGAAACCTCTAAAGGGGTCAGCAGCATGTTAACTAGCAGTAGAAACCTCTAAAAGGGATCAGCAGCATGTTCAGCAGCATGTTAACTAGCAGTAGAAACCTCTAAAAGGGGTCAGCAGCATGTTGTTAACTAGCAGTAGAAACCTCTAAAAGGGGTCAGCAGCATGTTAACTAGCAGTAGAAACCTCTAAAGGGGTCAGCAGTTGTTAACTAGCAGTAGAAACCTCTAAAAGGGATCAGCAGCATGTTGTTAACTAGCAGTAGAAACCTCTAAAGGGGTCAGCAGCATGTTAACTAGCAGTAGAAACCTCTAAAAGGGGTCAGCAGCATGTTAACTAGCAGTAGAAACCTCTAAAGGGTCAGCAGCATGTTAACTAGCAGTAGAAACCTCTAAAAGGGATCAGCAGCATGTTGTTAACTAGCAGTAGAAACCTCTAAAAGGGGAAGCATGTTAACTAGCAGTAGAAACCTCTAAAAGGGGTCAGCAGCATGTTGTTAACTAGCAGTAGAAACCTCTAAAAGGGGATCAGCAGCATGTTAACTAGCAGTAGAAACCTCTAAAAGGGTCAGCAGCATGTTAACTAGCAGTAGAAACCTCTAAGGGGTCAGCAGCATGTTGTTAACTAGCAGTAGAAACCTCTAAAAGGGATCAGCAACATGTTAACTAGCAGTAGAAACCTCTAAAAGGGTCAGCAGCATGTTAACTAGCAGTAGAAACCTCTAACTGGGTCAGCAGCATGTTAACTAGCAGTAGAAACCTCTAAAAGGGGTCAGCAGCATGTTGTTAACTAGCAGTAGAAACCTCTAAAAGGGGTCAGCAGCATGTTAACTAGCAGTAGAAACCTCTAAAAGGGGTCAGCAGCATGTTGTTAACTAGCAGTAGAAACCTCTAAAAGGGGTCAGCAGCATGTTGTTAACTAGCAGTAGAAACCTCTAAAAGGGGTCAGCAGCATGTTGTTAACTAGCAGTAGAAACCTCTAAAAGGGGATCAGCAGCATGTTAACTAGCAGTAGAAACCTCTAAAAGGGGTCAGCAACATGTTAACTAGCAGTAGAAACCTCTAAAAGGGGGCAGCAGCATGTTAACTAGCAGTAGAAACCTCTAAAAGGGGTCAGCAGCATGTTAACTAGCAGTAGAAACCTCTAAAAGGGGTCAGCAGCATGTTAACTAGCAGTAGAAACCTCTAAAAGGGGGCAGCAGCATGTTAACTAACTCTAACTGGGTCAGCAGCATGTTAACTAGCAGTAGAAACCTCTAAAAGGGGTCAGCAGCATGTTGTTAACTAGCAGTAGAAACCTCTAAAAGGGATCAGTAGCATGTTGTTAACTAGCAGTAGAAACCTCTAAAGGGGTCAGCAGCATGTTAACTAGCAGTAGAAACCTCTAAAAGGGGTCAGCAGCATGTTGTTAACTAGCATTAGAAACCTCTAAAAAGGATCAGCAGCATGTTGTTAACTAGCAGTAGAAACCTCTAAAAGGTGTCAGCAGCATGTCAAAGCAGTAGAAACCTCTATTAGGGGTCAGCAGCATGTTGTTAAACCTCTAAAAGGGATCAGCAGCATGTTAACTAGCAGTAGAAACCTCTAAAAGGGGCAGCAGCATGTTAACTAGCAGTAGAAACCTCTAAAAGGGGCAGCAGCATGTTAACTAGCAGTAGAAACCTCTAAAAAGGGGTCAGCAGCATGTTGTTAACTAGCAGTAGAAACCTCTAAAAGGGGTCAGCAGCATGTTGTTAACTAGCAGTAGAAACCTCTAAAAGGGGTCAGCAGCATGTTGTTAACTAGCAGTAGAAACCTCTAAAAGGGGTCAGCAGCATGTTAACTAGCAGTAGAAACCTCTAAAAGGGGTCAGCAGCATGTTAACTAGCAGTAGAAACCTCTAAAAGGGGTCAGCAGCATGTTGTTAACTAGCAGTAGAAACCTCTAAAAGGGGTCAGCAGCATGTTGTTAACTAGCAGTAGAAACCTCTAAAAGGGATCAGCAGCATGTTAACTAGCAGTAGAAACCTCTAAAAGGGGTCAGCAGCATGTTTAACTAGCAGTAGAAACCTCTAAAGGGGTCAGCAGCATGTTAACTAGCAGTAGAAACCTCTAAAAGGGGTCAGCAGCATGTTGTAAACTAGCAGTAGAAACCTCTAAAAGGGGTCAGCAGCATGTTGTTAACTAGCAGTAGAACCCTTTATAAGGGGTCAGCAGCATGTTAACTAGCAGTAGAAACCTCTGAAAAAGGATCAGCAGCATGTTAACTAGCAGTAGAAACCTCTAAAAGGACCCAGCAGCATGTTGTTAACTTGCAGTAGAAACCTCTAAAAGGGGTCAGCAGCATGATGTTAACTAGCAGTAAAAACCTCTAGAAGGGGACAGCAGCATGTTAACTAGCAGTAGAAACCTCTAAAAGGGATCAGCAGCATGTTAACTAGCAGTAGAAACCTCTAAAAGGGTCAGCAGCATGTTAACTAGCAGTAGAAACCTAACTAAAAGGGGCAGCAGCATGTTAACTAGCAGCTAACTGGGTCAGCAGCATGTTAACTAGCAGTAGAAACCTCTAAAAGGGGTCAGCAGCATGTTGTTAACTAGCAGTAGAAACCTCTAAAAGGGGTCAGCAGCATGTTAACTAGCAGTAGAAACCTCTAGTAAAGGGGTCAGCAGCATGTTAACTAGCAGTAGAAACCTCTAAAAGGGGATCAGCAGCATGTTAACAAGCAGTAGAAACCTCTAAAAGGGATCAGTAGCAGCAGTGTTAACTAGCAGTAGAAACCTCTAAAGGGGTCAGCAGCATGTTAACTAGCAGTAGAAACCTCTAAAAGGGGTCAGCAGCATGTTAACTAGCAGTAGAAACCTCTAAAAGGGGTCAGCAGCATGTTAACTAGCAGTAGAAACCTCTAAAAGGGGTCAGCAGCATGTTGTTAACTAGCAGTAGAAACCTCTAAAAGGGGTCAGCAGCATGTTAACTAGCAGTAGAAACCTCTAAAAGGGGTCAGCAGCATGTTAACTAGCAGTAGAAACCTCAGCAGCTAAAGCAGTAGGATCAGCAGCATGTGTTAACTAGCAGTAGAAACCTCTAAAAGGGTCAGCAGCATGTTAACTAGCAGTAGAAACCTCTAAAAGGGGTCAGCAGCATGTTAACTAGCAGTAGAAACCTCTAAAGGGGTCAGCAGCATGTTGTTAACTAGCAGTAGAAACCTCTAAAAGGGGTCAGCAGCATGTTAACTAGCAGTAGAAACCTCTAAAAGGGGTCAGCAGCATGTTGTTAACTAGCAGTAGAAACCTCTAAAAGGGGTCAGCAGCATGTTGTTAACTAGCAGTAGAAACCTCTAAAAGGAAGCAGCATGTTAACTAGCAGTAGAAACCTCTAAAGGGGTCAGCAGCATGTTAACTAGCAGTAGAAACCTCTAAAAGGGGTCAGCAGCATGTTGTTAACTAGCAGTAGAAACCTCTAAAAGGGATCAGCAGCATGTTGTTAACTAGCAGTAGAAACCTCTAAAAGGTGTCAGCAGCATGTCAACCAGCAGTAGAAACCTCTAAGTAGGGGTCAGCAGCATGTTGTTAACTAGCAGTAGAAACCTCTAAAAGGGGTCAGCAGCATGTTAACTAGCAGTAGAAACCTCTAAAAGGGGTCAGCAGCATGTTAACAGCATGAAACCTCTTCAGCAGCATGTTAACTAGCAGTAGAAACCTCTAAAAGGGGTCAGCAGCATGTTAACTAGCAGTAGAAACCTCTAAAAGGGGTCAGCAGCATGTTAACTAGCAGTAGAAACCTCTAAAAGGGGTCAGCAGCATGTTAACTAGCAGTAGAAACCTCTAAAAGGGGTCAGCAGCATGTTAACTCAGCAGTAGAAACCTCTAAAAGGGATCAGCAGCATGTTGTTAACTAGCAGTAGAAACCTCTAAAAGGGGTCAGCAGCATGTTAACTAGCAGTAGAAATCTCTATGAAGGATCAGCAGCATGTTGTTAACTAGCAGTAGAAACCTCTAAAAGGGGTCAGCAGCATGTTAACTAGCAGTAGAAACCTCTAAAAGGGATCAGCAGCAGCAGCATGTTAACTAGCAGTAGAAACCTCTAAAAGGGGTCAGCAGCATGTTAACTAGCAGTAGAAACCTCTAAAAGGGGTCAGCAGCATGTTGTTAACTAGCAGTAGAAACCTCTAAAAGGGGTCAGCAGCATGTTAACTAGCAGTAGAAACCTCTAAAAGGGGTCAGCAGCATGTTAACTAGCAGTAGAAACCTCTAAAGGGGTCAGCAGCATGTTAACTAGCAGTAGAAACCTCTAAAAGGGGTCAGCAGCATGTTAACTAGCAGTAGAAACCTCTAAAAGGGATCAGCAGCATGTTAACTAGCAGTAGAAACCTCTAAAAGGGGTCAGCAGCATGTTAACTAGCAGTAGAAACCTCTAAAAGGGGTCAGCAGCATGTTGTTAACTAGCAGTAGAAACCTCTAAAAGGGGTCAGCAGCATGTTGTTAACTAGCAGTAGAAACCTCTAAAAGGGATCAGCAGCATGTTGTTAACTAGCAGTAGAAACCTCTAAAAGGGGTCAGCAGCATGTTAACTAGCAGTAGAAACCTCTAAAAGGGATCAGCAGCATGTTAACAGCAGCATGTCAGCAGCATGTTAACTAGCAGTAGAAACCTCTAAAGGGGTCAGCAGCATGTTAACTAGCAGTAGAAACCTCTAAAAGGGGTCAGCAGCATGTTGTTAACTAGCAGTAGAAACCTCTAAAAGGGGTCAGCAGCATGTTAACTAGCAGTAGAAACCTCTAAAAGGGATCAGCAGCATGTTAAAGGGGTCAGCAGCATGTTAACTAGCAGTAGAAACCTCTAAAAGGGGTCAGCAGCATGTTGTTAACTAGCAGTAGAAACCTCTAAAAGGGATCAGCAGCATGTTGTTAACTAGCAGTAGAAACCTCTAAAAGGATCAGCAGCATGTTAACTAGCAGTAGAAACCTCTAAAAGGGGTCAGCAGCATGTTAACTAGCAGTAGAAACCTCTAAAAGGGGTCAGCAGCATGTTAACTTGCATTAGAAACCTCTAAAAAGCATCAGCAGCATGTTAACTAGCAGTAGAAACCTCTAAAGGGGTCAGCAGCATGTTAACTAGCAGTAGAAACCTCTAAAAGGGGTCAGCAGCATGTTGTTAACTAGCAGTAGAAACCTCTAAAAGGGGTCAGCAGCATGTTAAAGCTAGAAACCTCTAAAAGGGGTCAGCAGCAAACTAGCAGTAGAAACCTCTAAAAGGGATCAGCAGCATGTTAACTAGCAGTAGAAACCTCTAAAAGGGGTCAGCAGCATGTTTAACTAGCAGTAGAAACCTCTAAAGGGGTCAGCAGCATGTTAACTAGCAGTAGAAACCTCTAAAAGGGGTCAGCAGCATGTTGTTAACTAGCAGTAGAAACCTCTAAAAGGGGTCAGCAGCATGTTAACTAGCAGTAGAAACCTCTAAAAGGGGTCAGCAGCATGTTGTTAACTAGCAGTAGAAACCTCTAAAGGGATCAGCAGCATGTTAACTAGCAGTAGAAACCTCTAAAAGGGGTCAGCAGCATGTTGTTAACTAGCAGTAGAAACCTCTAAAAGGGGATCAGCAGCATGTTAACTAGCAGTAGAAACCTCTAAAAGGGTCAGCAGCATGTTAACTAGCAGTAGAAACCTCTAAAAGGGGTCAGCAGCATGTTGTTAACTAGCAGTAACCTCTAAAAGGGATCAGCAGCATGTTAACTAGCAGTAGAAACCTCTAAAGGGGGTCAGCAGCATGTTAACTAGCAGTAGAAACCTCTAAAAGGGGTCAGCAGCATGTTAACTAGCAGTAGAAACCTCTAAAAGGATCAGCAGCATGTTAACTAGCAGTAGAAACCTCTAAAGGGGTCAGCAGCATGTTAACTAGCAGTAGAAACCTCTAAAAGGGGTCAGCAGCATGTTGTTAACTAGCAGTAGAAACCTCTAAAAGGGATCAGCAGCATGTTAACTAGCAGTAGAAACCTAGCAGTAGAAACCTCTAAAAGGGGTCAGCAGCATGTTAACTAGCAGTAGAAACCTCTAAAAGGGGGCAGCAGTTAACAGCATGTTAACTAGCAGTAGAAACCTCTAAAAGGGGTCAGCAGCATGTTAACTAGCAGTAGAAACCTCTAAAAGGGTCAGCAGCATGTTGTTAACTAGCAGTAGAAACCTCTAAAAAGGATCAGCAGCATGTTGTTAACTAGCAGTAGAAACCTCTAAAAGGGGTCAGCAGCATGTTGTTAACTAGCATTAGAAACCTCTAAAAAGGATCAGCAGCATGTTGTTAACTAGCAGTAGAAACCTCTAAAAGGGGTCAGCAGCATGTTAAAAGGGGTCAGCAGCATGTTAACGAGCAGGAGAAACCTCTAAAAGGGGTCAGCAGCATGTTAACTAGCAGTAGAAACCTCTAAAAGGGATCAGCAGCATGTTAACTAGCAGTAGAAACCTCTAAAAGGGGTCAGCAGCATGTTGTTAACTAGCAGTAAAAACCTTTAAAAGGGGTCAGCAGCATGTTAACTAGCAGTAGAAACCTCTAAAAGGGGTCAGCAGCATGTTGTTAACATGTTAACTAGCAGTAGAAACCTCTAAAAGGGGTCAGCAGCATGTTAACTAGCAGTAGAAACCTCTAAAAGGGGTCAGCAGCATGTTGTTAACTAGCAGTAGAAACCTCTAAAAATCAGCAGGTTGTTAACTAGCAGTAGAAACCTCTAAAAGGGGGCAGCATGCATGTTAACTAGCAGTAGAAACCTCTAAAAGGGGTCAGCAGCATGTTAACTAGCAGTAGAAACCTCTAAAAGGGGGAAGCAGCATGTTAACTAGCAGTAGAAACCTCTAAAAGGGGTCAGCAGCATGTTGTTAACTAGCAGTAGAAACCTCTAAAAGGGGTCAGCAGCATGTTGTTAACTAGCAGTAGAAACCTCTAAAAGGGGTCAGCAGCATGTTAACTAGCAGTAGAAACCTCTAAAAGGGGTCAGCAGCATGTTATGAACTAGCAGTAGAAACCTCTAAAAGGGGTCAGCAGCATGTTGTTAACTAGCAGTAGAAACCTCTAAAAGGGTCAGCAGCATGTTAACTAGCAGTAGAAACCTCTAAAAGGTGGGCAGCATGTTAACTAGCAGTAGAAACCTCTAAAAGGGGTCAGCAGCATGTTGTTAACTAGCAGTAGAAACCTCTAAAAGGGGTCAGCAGCATGTTAACTAGCAGTAGAAACCTCTAAAAGTAGAAACCTCTAAAAGGGGTCAGCAGCATGTTAACTAGCAGTAGAAACCTCTAAAAGGGGGCAGCAGCATGTTAACTAGCAGTAGAAACCTCTAACTGGGTCAGCAACATGTTAACTAGCAGTAGAAACCTCTAAAAGGGGTCAGCAGCATGTTGTTAACTAGCAGTAGAAACCTCTAAAAGGGGTCAGCAGCATGTTGTTAACTAGCAGGAGAAACCTCTAAAAGGGGTCAGCAGCATGTTAACTAGCAGTAGAAACCTCTAAAAGGGGTCAGCAGCATGTTGTTAACTAGCAGTAGAAACCTCTAAAAGGGGTCAGCAGCATGTTGTTAACTAGCAGTAGAAACCTCTAAAAGGGGTCAGCAGCATGTTAACTAGCAGTATAAACCTCGAAAAAGGGGTCAGCAGCATTATAACTAGCAGTAGAAACCTCTAAAAGGGGGGCATGTTAACAGCAGCTAAAAGGGGTCAGCAGCATGTTAACTAGCAGTAGAAACCTCTAAAAGGGGTCAGCAGCATGTTAACTAGCAGTAGAAACCTCTAAAAGGGGTCAGCAGCATGTTAACTAGCAGTAGAAACCTCTAAAGGGGTCAGCAGCATGTTGTTAACTAGCAGTAGAAACCTCTAAAGGGATCAGCAGCATGTTGTTAACTAGCAGTAGAAACCTCTAAAAGGGGTCAGCAGCATGTTAACTAGCAGTAGAAACCTCTAAAAGGGGTCAGCAGCATGTTAACTAGCAGTAGAAACCTCTAAAAGGGGTCAGCAGCATGTTAACCAGCAGTAAAAACCTCTAGAAGGGGACAGCAGCACGTTGTTAACTAGCAGTGAAAACCTCTAAAAAGGGCCAGCAGCATGTTAACTAGCAGTAGAAACCTCTAAAAGGTGTCAGCAGCATGTTAACTAGCAGTAGAAACCTGTAAAAGGGGGCAGCAGCATGTTAACTAGCAGTAGAAACCTCTAAAATGGGGAAGCAGCATGTTAACTAGCAGTAGAAACCTCTAAAAGGGGCAGCAGCATGGGTTAAAAGCAGCAGCATGTTAACTAGCAGTAGAAACCTCTAAAAGGGGTCAGCAGCATGTTAACTAGCAGTAGAAACCTCTAAAAGGGGTCAGCAGCATGTTGTTAACTAGCAGTAGAAACCTCTAAAAGGGATCAGCAGCATGTTGTTAACTAGCAGTAGAAACCTCTAAAAGGGGTCAGCAGCATGTTAACCAGCAGTAGAAACCTCTAAAAGGGGTCAGCAGCATGTTAACTAGCAGTAGAAACCTCTAAAAGGGGATCAGCAGCATGTTGTTAACTAGCAATAGAAACGTCTAAAAAGGGATCAGCAGCATGTTGTTAACTAGCAGTAGAAACCTCTAAAAGGGGGCAGCAGCATGTTAACTAGCAGTAGAAACCCTCTAAAAGGGGGCAGCAGCAGCAGAAACCTCTAAAAGGGGTCAGCAGCATGTTAACTAGCAGTAGAAACCTCTAACTGGGTCAGCAGCATGTTGTTAACTAGCTGTAGAAACCTCTAAAAGGGGGCAGCAACATGTTAACTAGCAGTAGAAACCTCTAAAAGGGGTCAGCAGCATGTTGTTAACTAGCAGTAGAAACCTCTAAAAGGGTTCAGCAGCATGTTAACTAGCAGTAGAAACCTCTAAAAGGGGTCAGCAACATGTTAATTAGCAGTAGAAACCTCTAAAAGGGGCAGCAGCATGTTAACTAGCAGTAGAAACCTCTAACTGGGTCAGCAGCATGTTAACTAGCAGTAGAAACCTCTAAAAGGGGTCAGCAGCATGTTGTTAACTAGCAGTAGAAACCTCTAAAAGGGATCAGCAGCATGTTAACTAGCAGTGTTAACAGCAGCATGTTAACTAGCAGTAGAAACCTCTAAAAGGGGTCAGCAGCATGTTAACTAGCAGTAGAAACCTCTAAAAGGGGTCAGCAGCATGTTGTTAACTAGCAGTAGAAACCTCTAAAAGGGATCAGCAACATGTTAACTAGCAGTAGAAACCTCTAAAAGGGGGCAGCAGCATGTTAACTAGCAGTAGAAACCTCTAACTGGGTCAGCAGCATGTTAACTAGCAGTAGAAACCTCTAAAAGGGGTCAGCAGCATGTTGTTAACTAGCAGGAGAAACCTCTAAAAGGGGTCAGCAGCATGTTAACTAGCAGTAGAAACCTCTAAAAGGGGGTAGCAGCATGTTAACCAGCAGTAGAAACCGTTAAAAGGGATCAGCAGCATGTTAACTTGCAGTAGAAACCTCTAAAAGGGATCAGCAGCATGTTAACAAGCAGTAGAAACCTCTAAAAGGGATCAGTAGCATGTTGTTAACTAGCAGTAGAAACCTCTAAAGGGGTCAGCAGCATGTTAACTAGCAGTAGAAACCTCTAAAAGGGGTCAGCAGCATGTTGTTAACTAGCATTAGAAACCTCTAAAAAGCATCAGCAGCATGTTAACTAGCAGTAGAAACCTCTAAAAGTGGGCAGCAGCAAGTTGTTAACTAGCAGGAGAAACATTTAAAAGGGATCAGCAACATGTTAACTAGCAGTAGAATCCTCTAAAAGGGGGCAGCAGCATGTTAACTAGCAGTAGAAACCTCTAACTGGGTCAACAGCATGTTAACTAGCAGGAGAAACCTCTAAAAGGGGTCAGCAGCATGTTAATCAGCAGCATGTAGAAACCTCTAAAAGGGATCAGCAGCATGTTAACAAGCAGTAGAAACCTCTAAAAGGGATCAGTAGCATGTTGTTAACTAGCAGTAAATACCTCTAAAGGGGTCAGCAGCATGTTAACTAGCAGTAGAAACCTCTAAAAGGGGTCAGCAGCATGTTGTTAACTAGCATTAGAAACCTCTAAAAAGCATCAGCAGCATGTTAACTAGCAGTAGAAACCTCTAAAAGGGGTCAGCAGCAAGTTGTTAACTAGCAGGAGAAACCTCTAAAAGGGGTCAGCAGCATGTTAACTAGCAGTAGAAACCTCTAAAAGGGGCAGCAGCATGTTAACTAGCAGTAGAAACCGTTAAAAGGGGCAGCAGCATGTTAACTAGCATTAGAAACCTCTAAAAGGGGTCAGCAGCATGTTATGAGCTAGCAGTAGAAACCTCTAAAAGGGGTCAGCAGCATGTTGTTAACTAGCATTAGAAACCTCTAAAAAGGATCAGCAGCATGTTGTTAACTAGCAGTAGAAACCTCTAAAAGGGGTCAGCAGCATGTTAACTAGCAGTAGAAACCTCTAAAAGGGGGCAGCAGCATGTTAACTAGCAGTAGAAACCTCTAAAAGGGGTCAGCAGCATGTTAACTAGCAGTAGAAACCTCTAAAAGGGGTCAGCAGCATGTTAACTAGCAGTAGAAACCTCTAAAAGGGGTCAGCAGCATGTTAACTAGCAGTAGAAACCTCTAAAAGGGGTCAGCAGCATGTTAACTAGCAGTAGAAACCTCTAAAGGGGGGGTCAGCAGCATGTTAGCTAACTAGCAGTAGAAACCTCTAAAAGGGGTCAGCAGCATGTTAAGCTAGCAGTAGAAACCTCTAAAAGGGGTCAGCAGCATGTTGTTAACTAGCAGTAGAAACCTCTAAAAGGGATCAGTAGCATGTTGTTAACTAGCAGTAGAAACCTCTAAAAGGGGTCAGCAGCATGTTAACTAGCAGTAGAAACCTCTAAAAGGGGGCAGCAGCATGTTAACTAGCAGTAGAAACCTCTAAAAGGGGGCAGCAGCATGTTAACTAGCAGTAGAAACCTCTAAAAGGGGTCAGCAGCATGTTGTTAACTAGCAGGAGAAACCTTTAAAGGGGTCAGCAGCATGTTAACTAGCAGTAGAAACCACTAAAAGGGGTCAGCAGCATGTTAACTAGCAGTAGAAACCTCTAAAAGGGGTCAGCAGCATGTTAACTAGCAGTAGAAACCTCTAAAAGGGGTCAGCAGCATGTTAACTAGCAGTAGAAACCTCTAACTGGGTCAGCAGCATGTTAACTAGCAGTAGGAACCTCTAAAAGGGGTCAGCAGCATGTTGTTAACTAGCAGGAGAAACCTCTAAAAGGGATCAGCAGCATGTTAACTTAGAAACCTCTAAAAGGGTCAGCAGCATGTTAACTAGCAGTAGAAACCTCTAAAAGGGGTCAGCAGCATGTTAACTAGCAGTAGAAACCTCTAAAAGGGGTCAGCAGCATGTTAACTAGCAGTAGAAACCTCTAAAAAACCTCTAGAAACCTCTAAAAGGGGGCAGCAGCATGTTAGAAACTAAAAGGGGTCAGCAGCATGTTTAACTAGCAGTAGAAACCTCTAAAAGGGGTCAGCAGCATGTTGTTAACTAGCAGTAGAAACCTGTAAAAGGGGTCAGCAGCATGTTGTTAACTAGCAGTAGAAACCTCTAAAAGGGATCAGCAACATGTTAACTAGCAGTAGAAACCTCTAAAAGGGGTCAGCAGCATGTTAACTAGCAGTAGAAACCTCTAAAAGGGGTCAGCAGCATGTTAACTAGCAGTAGAAACCTCTAAAAGGGGTCAGCAGCATGTTAACTTGCAGTAGAAACCTCTAAAAGGGATCAGCAGCATGTTAACAAGCAGTAGAAACCTCTAAAAGGGATCAGTAGCATGTTGTTAACTAGCAGTAGAAACCTCTAAAGGGGTCAGCAGCATGTTAACTAGCAGTAGAAACCTCTAAAAGGGGTCAGCAGCATGTTGTTAACTAGCATTAGAAACCTCTAAAAAGCATCAGCAGCATGTTAACTAGCAGTATAAACCTCTAAAAGGGGTCAGCAGCATGTTGTTAACTAGCAGTAGAAACCTCTCAGCAGCATGTTAACTAGCAGTAGAAACCTCAGCAGCATGTTAACTAGCAGTAGAAACCTCTAAAAGGGGTCAGCAGCATGTTAACTAGCAGTAGAAACTCTAAAAGGGATCAGCAGCATGTTGTTAACTAGCAGTAGAAACCTCTAAAAGGGATCAGCAGCATGTTAACTAGCAGTAGAAACCTCTAAAAGGGGTCAGCAGCATGTTGTTAACTAGCATTAGAAACCTCTAAAAAGGATCAGCAGCATGTTGTTAACTAGCAGTAGAAACCTCTAAAAGGGATCAGCAGCATGTTAACTAGCAGTAGAAACCTCTAAAAGGGGTCAGCAGCATGTTAACTAGCAGTAGAAACCTCTAAAAGGGGTCAGCAGCATGTTAACTGTTAACTAGCAGTAGAAACCTCTAAAAGGGATCAGCAGCATGTTGTTAACTAGCAGTAGAAACCTCTAAAAGGGTCAGCAGCATGTTAACTAGCAGTAGAGACCTCTAAAAGGGTCAGCAGCATGTTAACGAGCAGTAGAAACCTCTAAAAGGGGTCAGCAGCATGTTAACTAGCAGTAGAAACCTCTAAAAGGGGTCAGCAGCATGTTGTTAACTAGCAGTAGAAACCTCTAAAAAGGATCAGCAGCATGTTGTTAACTAGCAGTAGAAACCTCTAAAAGGGGTCAGCAGCATGTTAACTAGCAGTAGAAACCTCTAAAAGGGGTCAGCAGCATGTTAACTAGCAGTAGAAACCTCTAAAAGGGGTCAGCAGCATGTTATGAACTAGCAGTAGAAACCTCTAAAAGGGGTCAGCAGCATGTTGTTAACTAGCAGGAGAAACCTTTAAAGGGGTCAGCAGCATGTTAACTAGCAGTAGAAGCCACTAAAAGGGGTCAGCAGCATGTTGTTAAGTAGCAGGAGAAACCTCTAAAAGGGGTCAGCAGCATGTTGTTAACTAGCAGTAGAAACCTCTAAAAGGGGTCAGCAGCATGTTAACTAGCAGTAAAAAAGCATGTTAACTCTAGAAGCCTCTAAAAGGGGTCAGCAGCATGTTGTTAACTAGCAGGAGAAACCTTTAAAGGGGTCAGCAGCATGTTAACTAGCAGTAGAAGCCACTAAAAGGGGTCAGCAGCATGTTAACTAGCAGTAGAAACCTCTAAAAGGGGTCAGCAACATGTGTTAACTAGCAGTAGAAACCTCTAAAAGGGGGCAGAAGCATGTTAACTAGCAGTAGAAACCTCTAACTGGGTCAGCAGCATGTTAACTAGCAGTAGAAACCTCTAAAAGGGGTCAGCAGCATGTTGTTAAGTAGCAGGAGAAACCTCTAAAAGGGGTCAGCAGCATGTTGTTAACTAGCAGTAGAAACCTCTAAAAGGGGTCAGCAGCATGTTAACTAGCAGTAGAAACCTCTAAAAGGGGTCAGCAGCATGTTAACTAGCAGTAGAAACCTCTAAAAGGGGGAAGCAGCATGTTGTTAACTAGCAGTAGAAACCTCTAAAAGGGGTCAGCAGCATGTTAACTAGCAGTAGAAACCTCTAAAAGGGGCAGCAGCAGCAGTAGAAGCCTCTAAAAGGGGTTGTTAACTAGCAGTAGAAACCTCTAAAAGGGGTCAGCAGCATGTTAACTAGCAGTAGAAACCTCTAAAAGGGTCAGCAGCATGTTAACTAGCAGTAGAAACCTCTAAAAGGGTCAGCAGCATGTTAACTAGCAGTAGAAACCTCTAAAAGGGGTCAGCAGCATGTTAACTAGCAGTAGAAACCTCTAAAAGGGGTTAGCAGCAAGTTGTTAACTAGCAGGAGAAACCTCTAAAAGGGGTCAGCAGCATGTTAACTAGCAGTAGAAACCTCTAAAAGGGGCAGCAGCATGTTAACTAGCAGTAGAAACCTCTAAAAGGGGGCAGCAACATGTTAACTAGCAGTAGAAACCTCTAAAAGGGATCAGCAGCATGTTGTTAACTAGCATTAGAAAACTCTAAAAAGGATCAGCAGCATGTTGTTAACTAGCAGTAGAAACCTCTAAAAGGGGTCAGCAGCATGTTAACTAGCAGTAGAAACCTCTAAAAAGGATCAGCAGCATGTTGTTAACTAGCTGTAGAAACCTCTAAAAGGGGTCAGCAGCATGTTAACTAGCAGTAGAAACCTCTAAAAGGGGGCAGCAGCATGTTAACTAGCAGTAGAAACCTCTAAAAGGGGTCAGCAGCATGTTAACTAGCAGTAGAAACCGTTAAAAGGGGGCAGCAGCATGTTAACTAGCAGTAGAAACCTCTAAAAAGGATCAGCAGCATGTTGTTAACTAGCTGTAGAAACCTCTAAAAGGGGTCAGCAGCATGTTAACTAGCAGTAGAAACCGTTAAAAGGGGGCAGCAGCATGTTAACTAGCAGTAGAAACCTTTAAAAGGGGGCAGCAGCATGTTCAGCAGCACCTCTAAAAGGGGTCAGCAGCATGTTAACTAGCAGTAGAAACCTCTAAAAGGGGTCAGCAGCATGTTGTTAACTAGCATTAGAAACCTCTAAAAAGGATCAGCAGCATGTTGTTAACTAGCAGTAGAAACCTCTAAAAGGGTCAGCAGCATGTTAACTAGCAGTAGAAACCTCTAAAAGGGGTCAGCAGCATGTTAACTAGCAGTAGTTAAGGGGTCAGCAGCATGTTATGACTAGCAGTAGAAACCTCTAAAAGGGGTCAGCAGCATGTTGTTAACTAGCAGTAGAAACCTCTAAAGGGGTCAGCAGCATGTTAACTAGCAGTAGAAACCTCTAAAAGGGGTCAGCAGCATGTTATTAACTAGCAGTAGAAACCTCTAAAAGGGGTCAGCAGCATGTTGTTAACTAGCAGTAGAAACCTCTAAAAGGGTTAATCAGCAGCAGCAGCATGTTAACTAGCAGTAGAAACCTCTAAAAGGGGTCAGCAGCATGTTGTTAACTAGCAGTAGAAACCTCTAAAGGGGTCAGCAGCATGTTAACTTGTTAACAGCAGTAGAAACCTCTAAAAGGGGTCAGCAGCATGTTAACTAGCAGTAGAAACCTCTAAAAGGGGGCAGCAGCATGTTAACTAGCAGTAGAAACCTCTAACTGGGTCAGCAGCATGTTAACTAGCAGTAGAAACCTCTAAAAGGGGTCAGCAGCATGTTGTTAACTAGCAGTAGAAACCTCTAAAAGGGGTCAGCAGCATGTTGTTAACTAGCAGTAGAAACCTCTAAAAGGGGTCAGCAGCATGTTAACTAGCAGTAGAAACCTCTAAAAGGGGTCAGCAGCATGTTGTTAACTAGCAGAGAAACCTCTAAAAGGGGTCAGCAGCATGTTGTTAACTAGCAGTAGAAACCTCTAAAAGGGATCAGCAACATGTTAACTAGCAGTAGAAACCTCTAAAAGGGGCAGCAGCATGTTAACTAGCAGTAGAAACCTCTAAAAGGGGTCAGCAGCATGTTAACTAGCAGTAGAAACCTCTAAAAGGGGTCAGCAGCATGTTAACTAGCAGTAGAAACCTCTAAAAGGGCAGCAGCAGCATGTGTTAACTAGCAGTAGAAACCTCTAAAAGGGGTCAGCAGCATGTTATGAGCTAGCAGTAGAAACCTCTAAAAGGGGTCAGCAGCATGTTGTTAACTAGCATTAGAAACCTCTAAAAAGGATCAGCAGCATGTTGTTAACTAGCAGTAGAAACCTCCTCAGCAGCATGTTAACTAGCAGTAGAAACCGTTAAAAGGGGGCAGCAGCATGTTAACTAGCAGTAGAAACCTCTAAAAGGGGTCAGCAGCATGTTAAGTAGCAGGAGAAACCTCTAAAAGGGGTCAGCAGCATGTTGTTAACTAGCAGTAGAAACCTCTAAAAGGGGTCAGCAGCATGTTAACTAGCAGTAGAAACCTCTAAAAGGGGTCAGCAGCATGTTGTTAAGTAGCAGGAGAAACCTCTAAAAGGGGTCAGCAGCATGTTGTTAACTAGCAGTAGAAACCTCTAAAAGGGGTCAGCAGCATGTTAACTAGCAGTAGAAACCTCTAAAAGGTGGCAGCAGCATGTTAACTTGCAGTAGAAGCCTCTAAAAGGGGTCAGCAGCATGTTAACTAGCAGGAGAAACCTCTAAAAGGGGTCAGCAGCATGTTAACTAGCAGTAGAAACCTCTAAAAGGGGCAGCAGCATGTTAACTAGCAGTAGAAACCGTTAAAAGGGGGCAGCAGCATGTTAACTAGCAGTAGAAACCTCTAAAAGGGGTCAGCAGCATGTTAACTAGCAGTAGAAACCTCTAAAAGGGGTCAGCAGCATGTTGTTAACTAGCATTAGAAACCTCTAAAAGGGGATCAGCAGCATGTTGTTAACTAGCAGTAGAAACCTCTAAAAGGGGTCAGCAGCATGTTAACTAGCAGTAGAAACCTCTAAAAGGGGTCAGCAGCATGTTATGAACTAGCAGTAGAAACCTCTAAAAGGGGTCAGCAGCATGTTGTTAACTAGCATTAGAAACCTCTAAAAAGGATCAGCAGCATGTTGTTAACTAGCTGTAGAAACCTCTAAAAGGGGGCAGCAGCATGTTAACTAGCAGTAGAAACCTCTAAAAGGGGTCAGCAGCATGTTAACTAGCAGTAGAAACCTCTAAAAGGGGTCAGCAGCATGTTAACTAGCAGTAGTCTAACTGGGTCAGCAGCATGTTGTTAACTAGTAGAAACCTCTAAAAGGGGTCAGCAGCATGTTAACTAGCAGTAGAAACCTCTAAAAGGGGTCAGCAGCATGTTATTAACTAGCAGTAGAAACCTCTAAAAGGGGTCAGCAGCATGTTGTTAACTAGCAGTAGAAACCTCTAAAAGGGGCAGCAGCATGTTAACTAGCAGTAGAAACCTCTAAAACTGGGTCAGCAGCATGTTAACTAGCAGTAGAAACCTCTAAAAGGGGTCAGCAGCATGTTGTTAACTAGCAGTAGAAACCTCTAAAAGGGATCAGCAGCATGTTAACTAGCAGTGTTAAAAGGGGGCAGCAGCATGTTAACTAGCAGTAGAAACCTCTAAAAGGGGTCAGCAGCATGTTAACTAGCAGTAGAAACCTCTAAAAGGGGTCAGCAGCATGTTGTTAACTAGCAGGAGCAGCAACATGTTAACTAGCAGTAGAAACCTCTAAAAGGGGTCAGCAGCATGTTGTTAACGAGCAGTAGAAACCTCTAACTGGGTCAGCAGCATGTTAACTAGCAGTAGAAACCTCTAAAAGGGGTCAGCAGCATGTTGTTAACTAGCAGGAGAAACCTCTAAAAGGGGTCAGCAGCATGTTAACTAGCAGTAGAAACCTCTAAAAGGGGTAGCAGGGTAGCAGCAGCATGTTAACTGCAGTAGCTCTAAAAGGGATCAGCAGCATGTTAACAAGCAGTAGAAACCTCTAAAAGGGATCAGTAGCATGTTGTTAACTAGCAGTAGAAACCTCTAAAGGGGTCAGCAGCATGTTAACTAGCAGTAGAAACCTCTAAAAGGGGTCAGCAGCATGTTGTTAACTAGCATTAGAAACCTCTAAAAGGATCAGCAGCATGTTAACTAGCAGTAGAAACCTCTAAAAGTGGGTCAGCAAGTTGTTAACTAGCAGTAGAAACTCTAAAAGGGATCAGCAGCATGTTAACTAGCAGTAGAAACCTCTAAAAGGGGTCAGCAGCATGTTAACTGGGTCAACAGCAGTAGAAACCTCTAAAAGGGGTCAGCAGCATGTTAACTAGCAGTAGAAACCTCTAAAAGGGCATCAGCAGCATGTTAACTAGCAGCATGTTAACTTGCAGAAACCTCTAAAAAGGATCAGCAGCATGTTGCTAACTAGCAGTAGAAACCTCTAAAAGGGATCAGCAGCATGTTAACTAGCAGTAGAAACCTGTAAAAGGGGTCAGCAGCACGTTAACGAGCAGTAGAAACCTCTAAAAGGGGTCAGCAGCATGTTGTTAACTAGCATTAGAAACCTCTAAAAAGCATCAGCAGCATGTTAACTAGCAGTAGAAACCTCTAAAAGGGGGCAGCAGCAAGTTGTTAACTAGCAGGAGAAACCTCTAAAAGGGGTCAGCAGCATGTTAACTAGCAGTAGAAACCTCTCAGCAGCATGTTAACTAGCAGTGTTAAAACAGCAACATGTTAACTAGCATTAGAAACCTCTAAAAGGGATCAGTAGCATGTTGTTAACTAGCAGTAGAAACCTCTAAAAGGGGTCAGCAGCATGTTAACTAGCAGTAGAAACCTCTAAAAGGGGTCAGCAGCATGTTAACTAGCAGTAGAAACCTCTAAAAGGGGGCAGCAGCATGTTAACTAGCAGTAGAAACCTCTAAAAGGGGTCAGCAGCATGTTAACTAGCAGTAGAAACCTCTAAAAGGGGTCAGCAGCATGTTAACAAGCAGTAGAAACCTCTAAAAGGACCCAGCAGCATATTGTTAACTAGCAGTAGAAACCTCTAAAAGGGGTCAGCAGCATGTTAACTAGCAGTAGAAACCTTAAAGGGGTCAGCAGCATGTTAACTAGCAGTAGGTTAAAAGGGGGCAGCAGCATGTTAACTAGCAGTAGAAACCTCTAAAAGGGGTCAGCAGCATGTAGTATACTCGCAGTAGAAACCTCTAAAAGGGGTCAGCAGCATGTTGTTAACTAGCAGTAGAAACCTCTAAAAGGATCAGCAGCATGTTGTTAACTAGCAGGAGAAGCATCTAGAAGGGGTCAGCAGCATGTTAACTTGCAGTAGAAACCTATAAAAGGGGCCAGCAGCATGTTAACTAGCAGTAGAAACCTCTAAAAGGGGTCAGCAGCATGTTAACTAGCAGTAGAAACCTCTAAAAGGGGTCAGCAGCATGTTGTTAACTAGCAGTAGAAACCTCTAAAGGGGTCAGCAGCATGTTAACTAGCAGTAGAAACCTCTAAAAGGGGTCAGCAGCATGTTAACTAGCAGTAGAAACCTCTAAAAGGGGTCAGCAACATGTTAACTAGCAGTAGAAACCTCTAAAAGGGGGCAGAAGCATGTTAACTAGCAGTAGAAACCTCTAACTGGGTCAGCAGCATGTTAACTAGCAGTAGAAACCTCTAAAAGGGGTCAGCAGCATGTTGTTAAGTAGCAGGAGAAACCTCTAAAAGGGATCAGCAGCATGTTGTTAACTAGCAGTAGAAACCTCTAAAAGGTGGCAGCAGCATGTTAACAGCAGTGCCTCTAAAAGGGGTCAGCAGCATGTTAACTAGCAGTAGAAACCTCTAAAAGGGGTCAGCAGCATGTTAACTAGCAGTAGAAACCTCTAAAAGGGGTCAGCAGCATGTTAACTAGCAGTAGCAGCAGCATGTTAACTTGCAGTTGAAGCCTCTAAAAGGGGTCAGCAGCATGTTAACTAGCAGTAGAAACCTCTAAAAGGGGTCAGCAGCAAGTTGTTAACTAGCATTAGAAACCTCTAAAAAGGATCAGCAGCATGTTGTTAACTAGCAGTAGAAACCTCTAAAAGGGCAGCAGCATGTTAACTAGCAGTAGTAAAAGGGGGCAGCAGCATGTTAACTAGCAGTAGAAACCTCTAAAAGGGGTCAGCAGCATGTTAACTAGCAGTAGAAACCTCTAAAAGGGGTCAGCAGCATGTTGTTAACTAGCATTAGAAACCTCTAAAAGGATCAGCAGCATGTTGTTAACTAGCAGTAGAAGAGGGGGCAAGCATGTTAACTCTAGAAAGTTAAAAGGGGGCAGCAGCATGTTAACTAGCAGTAGAAACCTCTAAAAGGGGTCAGCAGCATGTTAACTAGCAGTAGAAACCTCTAAAAGGGGTCAGCAGCATGTTGTTAACTAGCAGTAGAAACCTCTAAAAGGGGTCAGCAGCATGTTAACTAGCAGTAGAAACCTCTAAAAGGATCAGCAGCATGTTAACTAGCAGTAGAAACCTCTAAAGGGGTCAGCAGCATGTTAACTAGCAGTAGAAACCTCTAAAAGGGTCAGCAGCATGTTAACTAGCAGTAGAAACCTCTAAAAGGGGTCAGCAGCATGTTGTTAACTAGCAGTAGAAACCTCTAAAAGGGGTCAGCAGCATGTTAACTAGCAGTAGAAACCTCTAAAAGGGGTCAGCAGCATGTTGTTAACTAGCAGAAACCTCTAAAAGGGGTCAGCAACATGTTAACTCTAGAAAAAAGGGGTCAGCAGCATGTTAACTAGCAGTAGAAACCTCTAAAAAAAGCAGCATGTTAACTAAAAGGGGTCAGCAGCATGTTAACTAGCATTAGAAACCTCTAAAAAGCATCAGCAGCATGTTAACTAGCAGTAGAAACGTCTAAAGGGGTCAGCAGCATGTTAACTAGCAGTAGAAACCTCTAAAGGGGTCAGCAGCATGTTAACTAGCAGTAGAAACCTCTAAAAGGGTCAGCAGCATGTTAACTAGCAGTAGAAACCTCTAAAAGGTGTCAGCAGCATGTCAACCAGCAGTAGAAACCTCTAAAGGGGTCAGCAGCATGTTGTTAACTAGCAGTAGAAACCTCTAAAAGGGATCAGCAGCATGTTAACTAGCAGTAGAAACCTCTAAAAGGGGTCAGCAGCATGTTGTTAACTAGCATTAGAAACCTCTAAAATCAGCAGCATGTTAACAGCAGCTAAAAGGGATCAGCAGCATGTTAACTAGCAGTAGAAACCTCTAAAAGGGATCAGCAGCATGTTGTTAACTAGCAGTAGAAACCTCTAAAGGGGTCAGCAGCATGTTAACTAGCAGTAGAAACCTCTAAAAGGGGCAGCAGCAGTAGAAACCGTTAAAAGGGTGCAGCAGCATGTTAACTAGCATTAGAAACCTCTAAAAGGGGTCAGCAGCATGTTAACTAGCAGTAGAAACCTCTAAAAGGGGTCAGCAGCATGTTGTTAACTAGCAGTAGAAACCTCTAAAAGGGATCAGCAGCATGTTAAGCTAGCAGTAGAAACCTCTAAAAGGGGTCAGCAGCATGTTGTTAACTAGCATTAGAAACCTCTAAAAGGGGATCAGCAGCATGTTGTTAACTAGCAGTAGAAACCTCTAAAAGGGGTCAGCAGCATGTTAACTAGCAGTAGAAACCTCTAAAAGGGTCAGCAGCATGTTAACTAGCAGTAGAAACCTCTAAAAGGGGTCAGCAGCATGTTGTTAACTAGCAGTAGAAACCTCTAAAAAGGATCAGCAGCATGTTGTTAACTAGCAGTAGAAACCTCTAAAAGGGGGCAGAAGCATGTTAACTAGCAGTAGAAACCTCTAAAAGGGGTCAGCAGCATGTTGTTAAGTAGCAGGAGAAACCTCTAAAAGGGGTCAGCAGCATGTTAACTAGCAGTAGAAACCTCTAAAAGGGGGCAGCAGCATGTTGGTAACTAGCAGTTGAAACCTCTAAAAGGGGTCAGCAACATGTTAACTAGCAGTAGAAACCTCTAAAGGGGTCAGCAGCATGTTAACTAGCAGTAGAAACCTCTAAAAAGGATCAGCAGCATGTTAACTAGCAGTAGAAACCTCTAAAAGGGGTCAGCAGCATGTTGTTAACTAGCATTAGAAACCTCTAAAAAGCATCAGCAGCATGTTAACTAGCAGTAGAAACCTCTAAAGGGGTCAGCAGCATGTTAACTAGCAGTAGAAACCTCTAAAGGGGTCAGCAGCATGTTAACTAGCAGTAGAAACCTCTAAAAGGGGTCAGCAGCATGTTAACTAGCAGTAGAAACCTCTAAAAGGGGTCAGCAGCATGTTGTTAACCAGCAGTAGAAACCTCTAAGGGGTCAGCAGCATGTTGTTAACAGCAGTAGCTAAAATGCAACATGTTAACTAGCAGTAGAAACCTCTAAAAGGGGGCAGCAGCATGTTGTTAACTAGCAGTAGAAACCTCTAAAAGGCATCAGCAGCATGTTAACTAGCAGTAGAAACCTCTAAAAGGGATCAGCAGCATGTTAACTAGCAGTAGAAACCTCTAAAAGGGATCAGTAGCATGTTGTTAACTAGCAGTAGAAACCTCTAAAGGGGTCAGCAGCATGTTAACTAGCAGTAGAAACCTCTAAAAGGGGTCAGCAGCATGTTAACTAGCAGTAGAAACCTCTAAAAGGGGTCAGCAGCATGTTAACTAGCATTAGTCTAAAAGGGGTCAGCAGCATGTTAACTAGCAGTAGAAACCTCTAACTAGCATTAGGGATCAGCAGCATGTTAACTAGCAGTAGAAACCTCTAAAAGGGGTCAGCAGCATGTTGTTAACTAGCAGTAGAAACCTCTAAAAAGGGATCAGCAGCATGTTGTTAACTAGCAGTAGAAACCTCTAAAAGGGGGCAGCAGCATGTTAACTAGCAGTAGAAACCTCTAAAGGGGTCAGCAGCATGTTAACTAGCAGTAGAAACCTCTAAAAGGGGTCAGCAGCATGTTGTTAACTAGCATTAGAAACCTCTAAAAAAGGATCAGCAGCATGTTGTTAACTAGCAGTAGAAACCTCTAGTAGGGGTCAGCAGCATGTTGTTAACGAGCAGTAGAAACCTCTAAAAGGGGTCAGCAGCATGTTGTTAACTAGCAGTAGAAACCTCTAAAAGGGGTCAGCAGCATGTTAACTAGCAGTAGAAACCTCTAAAGGGGGCAGCAGCATGTTAACTAGCAGTAGAAACCTCTAAAAGGGGTCAGCAGCATGTTGTTAACTAGCAGTAGAAACCTCTAAAAGGGGTCAGCAGCATGTTAACTAGCAGTAGAAACCTCTAAAAGGGGATCAGAAGCATGTTAACTAGCAGTAGAAACCTCTAAAAGGGGTCAGCAGCATGTTAACTAGCAGTAGAAACCTCTAAAGGGTCAGCAGCATGTTAACTAGCAGTAGAAACCTCTAAAAGGGGTCAGCAGCATGTTAACTAGCAGTAGAAACCTCTAAAAGGGGTCAGCAGCATGTTGTTAACTAGCATTAGAAACCTCTAAAAAGGATCAGCAGCATGTTAACTAGCAGTAGAAACCTCTAAAAGGGGTCAGCAGCATGTTGTTAACTAGCAGTAGAAACCTCTAAAAAGGATCAGCAGCATGTTGTTAACTAGCAGTAGAAACCTCAAAAGGGTTCAGCAGCATGTTAACTAGCAGTAGAAACCTCTAATAAGGGTCAGCAGCATGTTAACTAGCAGTAGAAACCTCTAAAAGGGGTCAGCAGCATGTTGTTAACTAGCATTAGAAACTCTAAAAGGATCAGCAGCATGTTGTCAACCAGCAGTAGAAACCTCTAAAAGGGGTCAGCAGCAAGTTGTTAACTAGCAGTAGAAACCTCTAAAAGGGGTCAGCAGCATGTTGTTAACTAGCAGTAGAAACCTCATGTTAACTAGCAGTAGGTCAGCAGCATGTTAACTAGCAGTAGAAACCTCTAAAAGGGGTCAGCAGCATGTTGTTAACTAGCAGGAGAAACCTCTAAAAGGGGCAGCAGCATGTTGACTAGCAGTAGAAACCATTAAAAGGGGGTCAGCAGCATGTTAACTAGCAGTAGAAGCCTCTAAAAGGGGTCAGCAGCATGTTAACTAGCAGTAGAAACCTCTAAAAGGGGTCAGCAGAATGTTGTTAACTAGCAGGAGAAACCTTTAAAGGGGTCAGCAGCATGTTAACTAGCAGTAGAAACCTCTAAAAGGGGTCAGCAGCATGTTGTTAAGTAGCAGGAGAAACCTCTAAAAGGGGTCAGCAGCATGTTAACTAGCAGTAGAAACCTCTAAAAGGGGTCAGCAGCATGTTAACTAGTAGTAGAAACCTCTAAAAGGGTTCAGCAGCATGTTAACTAGCATTAGAAACCTCTAAAAGGGATCAGCAATATGTTAACTAGCAGTAGAAACCTCTAAAAGGGGGCAGCAGCATGTTAACTTGCAGTAGAAACCTCTAAAAGGGGTCAGCAGCATGTTAACTAGCAGTAGAAACCTCTAAAAGGGGTCAGCAACATGTTAACTAGCAGTAGAAACCTCTAAAATGGGTCAGCAGCATGTTAACTAGCAGTAGAAACCTCTAACTGGGTGAGCAGCATGTTAACTAGCAGTAGAAACCTCTAAAAGGGGTCAGCAGCATGTTGTTAACTAGCAGGAGAAATCTCTAAAAGGGGTCAGCAGCATGTTGTTAACTAGCAGGAGAAACCTCTAAAAGGGATCAGCAGCATGTTAACTAGCAGTAGAAACCTCTAAAAGGGATCAGCAGCATGTTAACAAGCAGTAGAAACCTCTAAAAAGGATCAGCAGCATTTTGTTAACTAGCAGAAGAAACCTCTAAAAGGATCAGTCAGCATGTTGTTAACTAGCAGTAGAAACCTCTAAAGGGGTCAGCAGCATGTTAACTAGCAGTAGAAACCTCTAAAAGGGGTCAGCAGCATGTTGTTAACTAGCAGTAGAAACCTCTAAAAGGGTCAGTCAGCATGTTAACTAGCAGTAGAAACCTTAAAACTAGCAGCATGTTAAAGCAGTAGAAACCTCTAAAAGGGATCAGCAGCATGTTAACTTACAGTAGAAAACTCTAAAAGGTGTCAAGCATGTCAACCAGCAGTAGAAACCTCTAAAAGGGGTCAGCAGCATGTTGTTAACTAGCAGTAGAAACCTCTAAAAGGGATCAGCAGCATGTTGTTAACTAGCAGTAGAAACCTCTAACTGGGTCAGCAGCATGTTAACTAGCAGTAGAAACCTCTAAAAGGGGTCAGCAGCATGTTGTTAACTAGCAGAGAAACCTCTAAAAGGGGTCAGCAGCATGTTAACTAGCAGTAGAAACCTCTAAAAGGGGTAGCAGCATGTTAACCAGCAGTAGAAACCGTTAAAAGGGATCAGCAGCATGTTAACTAGCAGTAGAAACCTCTAAAAGGGGTCAGCAGCATGTTGTTAACTAGCATTAGAAACCTCTAAAAGCATCAGCAGCATGTTAAAAGTAGAAACCTCTAAAAGGGGTCAGCAGCATGTTGTTAACTAGCAGGAGAAACCTCTAAAGGGGTCAGCAGCATGTTAACTAGCAGTAGAAACCTCTAAAAAGGTTCAGCAGCATGTTAACTAGCAGTAGAAACCTCTAAAAGGTGTCAGCAGCATGTCAACCAGCAGTAGAAACCTCTAGTAGGGGTCAGCAGCATGTTGTTAACGAGCAGCAGAAACCTCTAAAAGGGATCAGCAACATGTTAACTAGCAGTAGAAACCTCTAAAAGGGGGCAGCAGCATGTTAACTAGCAGTAGAAACCTCTAACTGGGTCAGCAGCATGTTAACCAGCAGTAGAAACCGTTAAAAGGGATCAGTAGCATGTTGTTAACTAGCAGTAAATACCTCTAAAGGGGTCAGCAGCATGTTAACTAGCAGTAGAAACCTCTAAAAGGGATCAGCAGCATTCTAACAAGCAGTAGAAACCTCTAAAAGGGATCAGTAGCATGTTGTTAACTAGCAGTAAATACCTCTAAAGGGGTCAGCAGCATGTTAACTAGCAGTAGAAACCTCTAAAAGGGGGCAGCAGCAAGTTGTTAACTAGCAGGAGAAACCTCTAAAAGGGGTCAGCAGCATGTTAACTAGCAGTAGAAACCTCTAAAAGGGGTCAGCAGCATGTTAACTAGCAGTAGAAACCTCTAAAGGGGTCAGCAGCATGTTAACTAGCAGTAGAAACCTCTAAAGGGGTCAGCAGCATGTTAACTAGCAGTAGAAACCTCTAAAAAGGATCAGCAGCATGTTAACTAGCAGTAGAAACCTCTAAAAGGTGTCAGCAGCATGTCAACCAGCAGTAGAAACCTCTAGTAGGGGTCAGCAGCATGTTGTTAACGAGCAGTAGAAACCTCTAAAAGGGATCAGCAACATGTTAACTAGCAGTAGAAACCTCTAAAAGGGGGCAGCAGCATGTTAACTAGCAGTAGAAACCTCTAACTGGGTCAACAGCATGTTAACTAGCAGTAGAAACCTCTAAAAGGGGTCAGCAGCATGTTAACTAGCAGGAGAAACCTCTAAAAGGGGTCAGCAGCATGTTAACTAGCAGTAGAAACCTCTAAAAGGGGTCAGCAGCATGTTGTTAACTAGCAGTAGAAACCTCTAAAAAGCAGCATGTTGTTAACTAGCAGCTAAAAAGCATCAGCAGCATGTTAACTAGCAGTAGAAACCTCTAAAAGGGGGCAGCAGCAAGTTGTTAACTAGCAGGAGAAACCTCTAAAAGGGGTCAGCAGCATGTTAACTAGCAGTAGAAACCTCTAAAAAGGTTCAGCAGCATGTTAACTAGCAGTAGAAACCTCTAAAAGGTGTCAGCAGCATGTCAACCAGCAGTAGAAACCTCTAGTAGGGGTCAGCAGCATGTTGTTAATGAGCAGTAGAAACCTCTAAAAGGGATCAGCAACATGTTAACTAGCAGTAGAAACCTCTAAAAGGGGCAGCAGCATGTTAAAGGTAGAAACCTCTAACTGGGTCAGCAGCATGTTAACTAGCAGTAGAAACCTCTAAAAGGGGTCAGCAGCATGTTGTTAACTAGCAGTAGAAACCTCTAAAAGGGGGTAGCAGCATGTTAACCAGCAGTAGAAACCGTTAAAAGGGATCATGTTAAAAGAAAACTCTAAAAGGGATCAGCAGCATTCTAACAAGCAGTAGAAACCTTTAAAAGGGATCAGTAGCATGTTGTTAACTAGCAGTAAATACCTCTAAAGGGGTCAGCAGCATGTTAACTAGCAGTAGAAACCTCTAAAAGGGGGCAGCAGCATGTTAACTAGCAGTAGAAACCGTTAAAAGGGGGCAGCAGCATGTTAACTTGCAGTAGAAGCCTCTAAAAAGGATCAGCAGCATGTTGTTAACTAGCATTAGAAACCTCTAAAAAGGATCAGCAGCATGTTGTTAACTAGCAGTAGAAACCTCTAAAAGGGGTCAGCAGCATGTTAACTAGCAGTAGAAACCTCTAAAAGGGGTCAGCAGCATGTTGTTAACTAGCAGTAGAAACCTCTAAAAGGGGTCAGCAGCATGCAGCAGCAGAAACCTCTAACTGCAGCATGTTAACTAGCAGTAGAAACCTCTAAAAGGGGTCAGCAGCATGTTGTTAACTAGCAGTAGAAACCTCTAAAAGGGGTCAGCAGCATGTTAACTAGCAGTAGAAACCTCTAAAAGGGGGCAGCAGCATGTTAACTAGCAGTAGAAACCTCTAAAAGGGGTCAGCAGCATGTTATGAGCTAGCAGTAGAAACCTCTAAAAGGGGTCAGCAGCATGTTGTTAACTAGCAGGAGAAACCTCTAAAGGGGTCAGCAGCATGTTAACTAGCAGTAGAAACCTCTAACTGGGTCAGCAGCATGTTAACTAGCAGTAGAAACCTCTAAAAGGGGTCAGCAGCATGTTAACTAGCAGTAGAAACCTCTAAAAGGGGTCAGCAACATGTTAACTAGCAGTAGAAACCTCTAAAAGGGGTCAGCAGCATGTTGTTAACTAGCAGTAGAAACCTCTAAAAGGGGTCAGCAGCATGTTAACTAGCAGTAGAAACCTCTAAAAGGGGTCAGCAGCATGTTAACTAGCAGTAGAAACCTCTAAAAGGGGTCAGCAGCATGTTAACTAGCAGTAGAAACCTCTAAAAGGGATCAGCAACATGTTAACTAGCAGTAGAAACCTCTAAAAGGGGGCAGCAGCATGTTAACTTGCAGTAGAAGCCTCTAAAAGGGGTCAGCAGCATGTTAACTAGCAGTAGAAACCTCTAAAAGGGGTCAGCAGCATGTTAACTAGCAGTAGAAACCTGTAAAAGGGCCAGCAGCAGGTTAACTAGCAGTAGAAACCTCTAACTGGGTGAGCAGCATGTTAAAACCTCTAAAAGGGGTCAGCAGCATGTTGTTAACTAGCAGTAGAAATCTCTAAAAGGGGTCAGCAGCATGTTGTTAACTAGCAGGAGAAACCTCTAAAAGGGATCAGCAGCATGTTAACTAGCAGTAGAAACCTCTAAAGGGGTCAGCAGCATGTTAACTAGCAGTAGAAACCTCTAGCATTTTGTTAACTAGCAGAAGAAACCTCTAAAAAGGATCAGCAGCATGTTGTTAACTAGCAGTAGAAACCTCTAAAGGGGTCAGCAGCATGTTAACTAGCAGTAGAAACCTCTAAAAGGGGTCAGCAGCATGTTGTTAACTAGCAGTAGAAACCTCTAAAAGGGGTCAGCAGCATGTTAACTAGCAGTAGAAACCTCTAAAAGGGGTCATGCAGCATGAAACCGTTAAAAGGGATCAGCAGCATGTTAACTAGCAGTAGAAACCTCTAAAAGGGTCAGCAGCATGTCAACCAGCAGTAGAAACCTCTAGTAGGGGTCAGCAGCATGTTGTTAACTAGCAGTAGAAACCTCTAAAAGGGATCAGCAGCATGTTAACTAGCAGTAGAAACCTCTAAGCAGGGTTAACAGCAGCACTGGGTCAACAGCATGTTAACTAGCAGTAGAAACCTCTAAAAGGGGTCAGCAGCATGTTGTTAACTAGCAGGAGAAACCTCTAAAAGGGGTCAGCAGCATGTTAACTAGCAGTAGAAACCTCTAAAAGGGGGTAGCAGCATGTTAACCAGCAGTAGAAACCGTTAAAAGGGATCAGCAGCATGTTAACTAGCAGTAGAAACCTCTAAAAGGGGTCAGCAGCATGTTGTTAACTAGCATTAGAAACCTCTAAAAAGCATCAGCAGCATGTTAACTAGCAGTAGAAACCTCTAAAAGGGGGCAGCAGCAAGTTGTTAACTAGCAGGAGAAACCTCTAAAAGGGGTCAGCAGCATGTTAACTAGCAGTAGAAACCTCTAAAAAGGATCAGCAGCATGTTAACTAGCAGTAGAAACCTCTAAAAGGTGTCAGCAGCATGTCAACCAGCAGTAGAAACCTCTAGTAGGGGTCAGCAGCATGTTGTTAACGAGCAGTAGAAACCTCTAAAAGGGATCAGCAACATGTTAACTAGCAGTAGAAACCTCTAAAAGGGGGCAGCAGCATGTTAACTAGCAGTAGAAACCTCTAACTGGGTCAGCAGCATGTTAACTAGCAGTAGAAACCTCTAAAAGGGGTCAGCAGCATGTTGTTAACTAGCAGTAGAAACCTCTAAAGGGGTCAGCAGCATGTTAACTAGCAGTAGAAACCTCTAAAAGGGATCAGCAGCATGTTAACAAGCAGTAGAAACCTCTAAAAGGGATCAGTAGCATGTTGTTAACTAGCAGTAAATACCTCTAAAGGGGTCAGCAGCATGTTAACTAGCAGTAGAAACCTCTAAAAGGGGTCAGCAGCATGTTGTTAACAAGCAGTAGAAAACTCTAAAAGGGATCAGCAGCATGTTAACTAGCAGTAGAAACCTCTAAAAGGGGTCAGGGTTAACAGCAGCATGTTGTTAACTAGCAGTAGAAACCTCTAAAACAGCATGTTAACTAGCAGCAGCATGTTAACTAGCAGTAGAAACCTCTAAAAGGTGTCAGCAGCATGTCAACCAGCAGTAGAAACCTCTAGTAGGGGTCAGCAGCATGTTGTTAACGAGCAGTAGAAACCTCTAAAAGGGATCAGCAACATGTTAACTAGCAGTAGAAACCTCTAAAAGGGGCAGCAGCATGTTAACTAGCAGTAGAAACCTCTAACTGGGTCAGCAGCATGTTAACTAGCAGTAGGAATCTCTAAAAGGGGGCAGCAGCATGTTAACTTGCAGTAGAAGCCTCTAAAAGGGGTCAGCAGCATGTTAACTAGCAGTAGAAACCTCTAAAAGGGCATGTTAACCAGCAGCAGGTCAGCAGCATGTTAACTAGCAGTAGAAACCTCTAAAAGGGGTCAGCAGCATGTTGTTAACTAGCATTAGAAACCTCTAAAAAGCATCAGCAGCATGTTAACTAGCAGTAGAAACCTCTAAAAGGGGTCAGCAGCATGTTAACTAGCAGTAGAAACCTCTAAAAGGGGTCAGCAGCATGTTAACTAGCAGTAGAAACCTCTAAAAGGGATCAGCAGCATGTTAACTAGCAGTAGAAACCTCTAAAAGGTGTCAGCAGCATGTCAACCAGCAGTAGAAACCTCTAGTAGGGGTCAGCAGCATGTTGTTAATAGCAGGGTAGCAACATGTTAAAGCAGTAGAAACCTCTAAAAGGGATCAGCAGCATGTTAACTAGCAGTAGAAACCTCTAACTGGGTCAGCAGCATGTTAACTAGCAGTAGAAACCTCTAAAAGGGGTCAGCAGCATGTTGTTAACTAGCAGTAGAAAGCCTCTAAAAGGGATCAGCAGCATGTTAACTAGCAGTAGAAACCTCTAAAAGGGATCAGCAGCATGTTAACTAGCAGTAGAAACCTCTAAAAGGGATCAGCAGCATGTTGTTAACTAGCAGTAGAAACCTCTAAAAGGGGTCAGCAGCATGTTAACTAGCAGTAGAAACCTCTAAAAGGGGGCAGCAGCATGTTAACTAGCAGTAGAAACCGTTAAAAGGGGGCAGCAGCATGTTAACTTGCAGTAGAAGCCTCTAAAAGGATCAGCAGCATGTTATGAGCTAGCAGTAGAAACCTCTAAAAGGGGTCAGCAGCATGTTGTTAACTAGCATTAGAAACCTCTAAAAAGGATCAGCAGCATGTTGTTAACTAGCTGTAGAAACCTCTAAAAGGGGTCAGCAGCATGTTATGAGCTAGCAGTAGAAACCTCTAAAAAGGGTCAGCAGCATGTTGTTAACTAGCAGGAGAAACCTCATGTTAAAAGGGGTCAGCAGCATGTTAACTAGCAGTAGAAACCTCTAAATGGGTCAGCAGCATGTTGTTAACTAGCAGTAGAAACCTCTAAAAGGGGTCAGCAGCATGTTAACTAGCAGTAGAAACCTCTAAAAGGGGTCAGCAGCATGTTAACTAGCAGTAGAAACCTCTAAAAGGGGTCAGCAGCATGTTAACTAGCAGTAGAAACCTCTAAAAGGGGTCAGCAGCATGTTGTTAACTAGCAGTAGAAACCTCATGTTAAAGCAGTAGAAACCTCTAACTGGGTCAGCAGCATGTTAACTAGCAGTAGAAACCTCTAAAAGGGGGCAGCAGCATGTTAACTAGCAGTAGAAACCTCTAAAAGGGGTCAGCAGCATGTTAACTAGCAGTAGAAACCTCTAAAAGGGATCAGCAGCATGTTAACTAGCAGTAGAAACCTCTAAAAGGGGTCAGCAGCATGTTGTTAACTAGCATTAGAAACCTCTAAAAAGCATCAGCAGCATGTTAACTAGCAGTAGAAACCTCTAAAAGGGGTCAGCAGCATGTTAACTAGCAGTAGAAACCTCTAAAAGGGGTCAGCAGCATGTTAACTAGCAGTAGAAACCTCTAAAAGGGTTCAGCAGCATGTTAACTAGCAGTAGAAACCTCTAAAAGGTGTCAGCAGCATGTCAACCAGCAGTAGAAACCTCTAGTAGGGGTCAGCAGCATGTTGTTAATGAGCAGTAGAAACCTCTAAAAGGGATCAGCAACATGTTAACTTGCAGTAGAAACCTCTAAAGGGTCAGCAGCATGTTAACTAGCAGTAGAAACCTCTAACTGGGTCAGCAGCATGTTAACTAGCAGTAGAAACCTCTAAAAGGGGTCAGCAGTTGTTAACTAGCAGTAGAAACCTCTAAAAGGGGTCAGCAGCATGTTAACCAGCAGTAGAAACCTTAAAAGGGATCAGCAGCATGTTAACTTGCAGTAGAAAACTCTAAAAGGGGTCAGCAGCATGTTAACTAGCAGTAGAAACCTCTAAAAGGGATCAGTAGCATGTTGTTAACTAGCAGTAGAAACCTCTAAAGGGGTCAGCAGCATGTTAACTAGCAGTAGAAACCTCTAAAAGGGTCAGCAGCATGTTGTTAACTAAAGGGGGCAGCAGCATGTAGTAGAAACCTCTAAAAGGATCAGCAGCATGTTAACTAGCAGTAGAAACCTCTAAAAGGGGTCAGCAGCATGTTGTTAACTAGCATTAGAAACCTCTAAAAAGGATCAGCAGCATGTTGTTAACTAGCTGTAGAAACCTCTAAAAGGGGTCAGCAGCATGTTATGAGCTAGCAGTAGAAACCTCTAAAAGGGGTCAGCAGCATGTTGTTAACTAGCAGGAGAAACCTTTAAAGGGGTCAGCAGCATGTTAACTAGCAGTAGAAACCTCTAACTGAGTCAGCAGCATGTTAACTAGCAGTAGAAACCTCTAAAAGGGGTCAGCAGCATGTTGTTAAGTAGCAGGAGAAACCTCTAAAAGGGGTCAGCAGCATGTTAACTAGCAGTAGAAACCTCTAAAAGGGGGCAGAAGCATGTTAACTAGCAGTAGAAACCTCTAAAAGGGGTCAGCAGCATGTTAACTAGCAGTAGAAACCTCTAAAAGGGGTCAGCAGCATGTTGTTAACTAGCAGGAGAAACCTCTAAAGGGGTCAGCAGCATGTTAACTAGCAGTAGAAACCTCTAACTGGGTCAGCAGCATGTTAACTAGCAGTAGAAGCCACTAAAAGGGGTCAGCAGCATGTTAACTAGCAGTAGAAACCTCTAAAAGGGGTCAGCAACATGTTAACTTAGAAACCTTAAGCATGTTAACTAGCAGTAGAAACCTCTAAATGGGGTCAGCAGCATGTTGTTAAGTAGCAGGAGAAACCTCTAAAAGGGGTCAGCAGCATGTTAACTAGCAGTAGAAACCTCTAAAAGGGGTCAGCAGCATGTTAACTAGCAGTAGAAACCTCTAAAAGGGTTCAGCAGCATGTTAACTAGCATTAGAAACCTCTAAAAGGGATCAGCAACATGTTAACTAGCAGTAGAAACCTCTAAAAGGTGGCAGCAGCATGTTAACTTGCAGTAGAAGCCTCTAAAAGGGGTCAGCAGCATGTTAACTAGCAGTAGAAACCTCTAAAAGGGGTCAGCAACATGTTAACTAGCAGAAGAAACCTCTAAAATGGGGCAGCAGCATGTTAACTAGCAGTAGAAACCTCTAACTGGGTGAGCAGCATGTTAACTAGCAGTAGAAATCTCTAAAAGGGGTCAGCAGCATGTTGTTAACTAGCAGGAGAAATCTCTAAAAGGGGTCAGCAGCATGTTGTTAACTAGCAGGAGAAACCTCTAAAAGGGATCAGCAGCACGTTAACTTGCAGTAGAAACCTCTAAAAGGGATCAGCAGCATGTTAACAAGCAGTAGAAACCTCTAAAAAGGATCAGTAGCATTTTGTTAACTAGCAGAAGAAACCTCTAAAAAGGATCAGTAGCATGTTGTTAACTAGCAGTAGAAACCTCTAAAAGGGGTCAGCAGCATGTTAACTAGCAGTAGAAACCTCTAAAAGGGGTCAGCAGCATGTTGTTAACTAGCAGGAGAAACCTCTAAAAGGGGTCAGCAGCATGTTAACTAGCAGTAGAAACCTCTAAAAGGGGGTAGCAGCATGTTAACCAGCAGTAGAAACCGTTAAAAGGGATCAGCAGCATGTTAACTTGCAGTAGAAAACTCTAAAAGGGATCAGCAGCATTCTAACAAGCAGTAGAAACCTCTAAAAGGGATCAGTAGCATGTTGTTAACTAGCAGTAAATACCTCTAAAGGGGTCAGCAGCATGTTAACTAGCATTAGAAACCTCTAAAAAGGATCAGCAGCATGTTATGAGCTAGCAGTAGAAACCTCTAAAAGGGGTCAGCAGCATGTTGTTAACTAGCATTAGAAACCTCTAAAAAGGATCAGCAGCATGTTGTTAACTAGCTGTAGAAACCTCTAAAAGGGGGCAGCAGCATGTTAACTAGCAGTAGAAACCGTTAAAAGGGGGCAGCAGCATGTTAACTAGCAGTAGAAACCTCTAAAAGGGGTCAGCAGCATGTTATGAGCTAGCAGTAGAAACCTCTAAAAGGGGTCAGCAGCATGTTGTTAACTAGCAGGAGAAACCTTTAAAGGGGTCAGCAGCATGTTAACTAGCAGTAGAAACCTCTAACTGGGTCAGCAGCATGTTAACTAGCAGTAGAAACCTCTAAAAGGGGTCAGCAGCATGTTGTTAAGTAGCAGGGGAAACCTCTAAAAGGGGTCAGCAGCATGTTAACTAGCAGTAGAAACCTCTAAAAGGGGGCAGAAGCATGTTAACTAGCAGTAGAAACCTCTAAAAGGGGTCAGCAGCATGTTATGAGCTAGCAGTAGAAACCTCTAAAAGGGGTCAGCAGCATGTTGTTAACTAGCAGGAGAAACCTTTAAAGGGGTCAGCAGCATGTTAACTAGCAGTAGAAACCTCTAACTGGGTCAGCAGCATGTTAACTAGCAGTAGAAGCCACTAAAAGGGGTCAGCAGCATGTTAACTAGCAGTAGAAACCTCTAAAAGGGGTCAGCAACATGTTAACTAGGAGTAGAAACCTCTAAAAGGGGGCAGAAGCATGTTAACTAGCAGGAGAAACCTCTAAAAGGGGTCAGCAGCATGTTGTTAAGTAGCAGGAGAAACCTCTAAAAGGGGTCAGCAGCATGTTAACTAGCAGTAGAAACCTCTAAAAGGGGTCAGCAGCATGTTGTTAACAAGCAGTAGAAACCTCTAAAAGGGATCAGCAACATGTTAACTAGCAGTAGAAATCTCTAAAAGGGGTCAGCAGCATGTTGTTAACTAGCAGGAGAAATCTCTAAAAGGGGTCAGCAGCATGTTGTTAACTAGCAGGAGAAACCTCTAAAAGGGATCAGCAGCACGTTAACTTGCAGTAGAAACCTCTAAAAGGGATCAGCAGCATGTTAACAAGCAGTAGAAACCTCTAAAAAGGATCAGTAGCATTTTGTTAACTAGCAGAAGAAACCTCTAAAAAGGATCAGTAGCATGTTGTTAACTAGCAGTAGAAACCTCTAAAGGGGTCAGCAGCATGTTAACTAGCAGTAGAAACCTCTAAAATGGGTAAGCAGCATGTTGTAAACTTGCATTAGACACCTCTAAAAAGGATCAGTAGCATTTTGTTAACTAGCAGAAGAAACCTCTAAAAAGGATCAGTAGCATGTTGTTAACTAGCAGTAGAAACCTCTAAAGGGGTCAGCAGCATGTTAACTAGCAGTAGAAACCTCTAAAATGGGTAAGCAGCATGTTGTAAACTAGCATTAGACACCTCTAAAAAGGATCAACAGCATGTCAACCAGCAGTAGAAACCTCTAGTAGGGGTCAGCAGCATGTTGTTAACAAGCAGTAGAAAACTCTAAAAGGGATCAGCAACATGTTAACTAGCAGTAGAAACCTCTAAAAGGGGGCAGAAGCATGTTAACTAGCAGTAGAAACCTCTAAAAGGGGTCAGAAGCATGTTATGAGCTAGCAGTAGAAACCTCTAAAAGGGGTCAGCAGCATGTTGTTAACTAGCAGGAGAAACCTTTATAGGGGTCAGCAGCATGTTAACTAGCAGTAGAAACCTCTAACTGGGTCAGCAGCATGTTAACTAGCAGTAGAAGCCACTAAAAGGGGTCAGCAGCATGTTAACTAGCAGTAGAAACCTCTAAAAGGGGTCAGCAACATGTTAACTAGCAGTAGAAACCTCTAAAAGGGGGCAGAAGCATGTTAACTAGCAGTAGAAACCTCTAAATGGGGTCAGCAGCATGTTGTTAAGTAGCAGGAGAAACCTCTAAAAGGGGTCAGCAGCATGTTAACTAGCAGTAGAAACCTCTAAAAGGGGTCAGCAGCATGTTAACTAGCAGTAGAAACCTCTAAAAGGGTTCAGCAGCATGTTAACTAGCATTAGAAACCTCTAAAAGGGATCAGCAACATGTTAACTAGCAGTAGAAACCTCTAAAAGGTGGCAGCAGCATGTTAACTTGCAGTAGAAGCCTCTAAAAGGGGTCAGCAGCATGTTAACTAGCAGTAGAAACCTCTAAAAGGGGTCAGCAACATGTTAACTAGCAGAAGAAACCTCTAAAATGGGGCAGCAGCATGTTAACTAGCAGTAGAAACCTCTAACTGGGTGAGCAGCATGTTAACTAGCAGTAGAAATCTCTAAAAGGGGTCAGCAGCATGTTGTTAACTAGCAGGAGAAATCTCTAAAAGGGGTCAGCAGCATGTTGTTAACTAGCAGGAGAAACCTCTAAAAGGGATCAGCAGCATGTTAACTAGCAGTAGAAACCTCTAAAAGGGATCAGCAGCATGTTAACAAGCAGTAGAAACCTCTAAAAGGATCAGTAGCATTTTGTTAACTAGCAGAAGAAACCTCTAAAAAGGATCAGTAGCATGTTGTTAACTAGCAGTAGAAACCTCTAAAAGGGGTCAGCAGCATGTTTTGAACTAGCAGTAGAAACCTCTAAAAGGGGTCAGCAGCATGTTGTTAACTAGCAGGAGAAACCTCTAAAAGGGATCAGCAACATGTTAACTAGCAGTAGAAACCTCTAAAAGGGGTCATGTTAACCAGCAGTGTTGTCAGCACATGTTAACTTGCAGTAGAAAACTCTAAAAGGGATCAGCAGCATGTTAACAAGCAGTAGAAACCTCTAAAAGGGATCAGTAGCATGTTGTTAACTAGCAGTAAATACCTCTAAAGGGGTCAGCAGCATGTTAACTAGCATTAGAAACCTCTAAAAAGGATCAGCAGCATGTTATGAGCTAGCAGTAGAAACCTCTAAAAGGGGTCAGCAGCATGTTGTTAACTAGCATTAGAAACCTCTAAAAAGGATCAGCAGCATGTTGTTAACTAGCTGTAGAAACCTCTAAAAGGGGGCAGCAGCATGTTAACTAGCAGTAGAAACCGTTAAAAGGGGGCAGCAGCATGTTAACTAGCAGTAGAAACCTCTAAAAGGGGTCAGCAGCATGTTATGAGCTAGCAGTAGAAACCTCTAAAAGGGGTCAGCAGCATGTTGTTAACTAGCAGGAGAAACCTTTAAAGGGGTCAGCAGCATGTTAACTAGCAGTAGAAACCTCTAACTGGGTCAGCAGCATGTTAACTAGCAGTAGAAACCTCTAAAAGGGGTCAGCAGCATGTTGTTAAGTAGCAGTAGAAACCTCTAAAGGGGTCAGCAGCATGCATGAAACCTCTAAAGGGGGCAGAAGCATGTTAACTAGCAGTAGAAACCTCTAAAAGGTGGCAGCAGCATGTTAACTTGCAGTAGAAGCCTCTAAAAGGGGTCAGCAGCATGTTGTTAACTAGCAGGAGAAACCTTTAAAGGGGTCAGCAGCATGTTAACTAGCAGTAGAAACCTCTAAAGCAGCATGTTAACTAGCAGTAGAAGCCACTAAAAGGGGTCAGCAGCATGTTAACTAGCAGTAGAAACCTCTAAAAGGGGTCAGCAACATGTTAACTAGGAGTAGAAACCTCTAAAAGGGGGCAGAAGCATGTTAACTAGCAGGAGAAACCTCTAAAAGGGGTCAGCAGCATGTTGTTAAGTAGCAGGAGAAACCTCTAAAAGGGGTCAGCAGCATGTTGTTAACAAGCAGTAGAAACCTCTAAAAGGGATCAGCAACATGTTAACTAGCAGTAGAAATCTCTAAAAGGGGTCAGCAGCATGTTGTTAACTAGCAGGAGAAATCTCTAAAAGGGGTCAGCAGCATGTTGTTAACTAGCAGGAGAAACCTCTAAAAGGGATCAGCAGCACGTTAACTTGCAGTAGAAACCTCTAAAAGGGATCAGCAGCATGTTAACAAGCAGTAGAAACCTCTAAAAGGATCAGTAGCATTTTGTTAACTAGCAGAAGAAACCTCTAAAAAGGATCAGTAGCATGTTGTTAACTAGCAGTAGAAACCTCTAAAGGGGTCAGCAGCATGTTAACTAGCAGTAGAAACCTCTAAAATGGGTAAGCAGCATGTTGTAAACCAGCATTAGACACCCTAAAAAGGATCAGTAGCATTTTGTTAACTAGCAGAAGAAACCTCTAAAAGGATCAGTAGCATGTTGTTAACTAGCAGTAGAAACCTCTAAAGGGGTCAGCAGCATGTTAACTAGCAGAAACCTCTAAAATGGGGCAGCATGTTGTAAACTAGCATTAGTTCTAAAAGGATCAACAGCATGTCAACCAGCAGTAGAAACCTCTAGTAGGGGTCAGCAGCATGTTGTTAACAAGCAGTAGAAAACTCTAAAAGGGATCAGCAACATGTTAACTAGCAGTAGAAACCTCTAAAAGGGGGCAGCAGCATGTTACCTTGCAGTAGAAGCCTCTAAAAGGGGGCAGCAGCATGTTAACTAGCAGTAGAAACCTCTAAAAGGGGGCAGCAGCATGTTGTTAACTAGCAGGAGAAACCTCTAAAAGGGGTCAGCAGCATGTTAACTAGCAGTAGAAACCTCTAAAAGTGGGCAGCAGCATGTTAACTAGCAGTAGAACCGTTAAAAGGGGGCAGCAGCATGTTAACTAGCAGTAGAAACCTGTAAAAGGGGTCAGCAGCACGTTAACGAGCAGTAGAAACCTCTAAAAGTGGTCAGCAGCATGTCAACCAGCAGTAGAAACCTCTAGTAGGGATCAGCAGCATGTTGTTAATGAGCAGTAGAAAACTCTAAAAGGGATCAGCAACATGTTAACTAGCAGTAGAAACCTCTAAAAGGGGTCAGCAGCATGTTGTTAACTAGCAGTAGAAACCTCTAAAAGGGGTCAGCAGCATGTTGTTAACTAGCATTAGAAACCTCTAAAAAGGATCAGCAGCATGTTGCTAACTAGCAGTAGAAACCTCTAAAAGGTTTCAGCAGCATGTCAACCAGCAGTAGAAACCTCTAGTAGGGGTCAGCAGCATGTTGTTAATGAGCAGTAGAAACCTCTAAAAGGGATCAGCAACATGTTAACTAGCAGTAGAATCCTCTAAAAGGGGGCAGCAGCATGTTAACTAGCAGTAGAAACCTCTAAAAGGGGTCAGCAGCATGTTAACTAGCAGTAGAAACCTCTAAAAGGGGCAGCAGCATGTTAACTAGCAGTAGAAACCTCTAAAAGGGGGCAGCAGCATGTTAACTAGCAGTAGAAACCTCTAAAAGGGGTCAGCAGCATGTTAACTAGCAGTAGAAACCTCTAAAGGGGTCAGCAGCATGTTAACTAGCAGTAGAAACCTCTAAAAAGGATCAGCAGCATGTTAACTAGCAGTAGAAACCTCTAAAAGGGGTCAGCAGCATGTTGTTAACTAGCATTAGAAACCTCTAAAAAGCATCAGCAGCATGTTAACTAGCAGTAGAAACCTCTAAAAGGGGTCAGCAGCATGTTAACTAGCAGTAGAAACCTCTAAAGGGGTCAGCAGCATGTTAACTAGCAGTAGAAACCTCTAAAAGGGGTAAGCAGCATGTTGTAAACTAGCATTAGACACCTCTAAAAAGGATCAACAGCATGTCAACCAGCAGTAGAAACCTCTAGTAGGGGTCAGCAGCATGTTGTTAACTAGCAGTAGAAAACTCTAAAAGGGATCAGCAACATGTTAACTAGCAGTAGAAACCTCTAAAAGGGGGCAGCAGCATGTTAACTTGCAGTAGAAGCCTCTAAAAGGGGGCAGCAGCATGTTAACTAGCAGTAGAAACCTCTAAAAGGGGGCAGCAGCATGTTAACTAGCAGTAGAACCTCTAAAAGGGGGCAGCAGCATGTTAACTAGCAGTAGAAGCCTCTAAAATGGGGCAGCAGCATGTTAACTAGCAGTAGAAACCTCTAAAAGGGGTCAGCAGCATGTTATCTTGCAGTAGAAGCCTCTAAAAGGGGGCAGCAGCATGTTAACTAGCAGTAGAAACCTCTAACTGGGTCAGCAGCATGTTAACTAGCAGTAGAAACCTCTAAAAGGGGGCAGCAGCATGTTGTTAACTAGCAGGAGAAACCTGTAAAAGGGGTCAGCAGCACGTTAACGAGCAGTAGAAACCTCTAAAAGTAGTGGTCAGCAGCATGTTGTTAACTAGCAGTAGAAAACTCTAAAAGGGATCAGCAACATGTTAACTAGCAGTAGAAACCTCTAAAAGGGGTCAGCAGCATGTTGTTAACTAGCAGTAGAAACCTCTAAAGGTGTCAGCAGCACGTTAACTAGCAGTAGAAACCTCTAAAAGGGGTCAGCAGCATGTTGTTAACTAGCAGTAGAAACCTCTAAAGGTGTCAGCAGCATGTTAACTAGCAGTAGAAACCTCTAAAAGGGGTCAGCAGCATGTTATCTTGCAGTAGAAGCCTCTAAAAGGGGGCAGCAGCATGTTAACTAGCAGTAGAAACCTCTAACTGGGTCAGCAGCATGTTAACTAGCAGTAGAAACCTCTAAAAGGGGGCAGCAGCATGTTGTTAACTAGCAGGAGAAACCTGTAAAAGTGGTCAGCAGCATGTCAACCAGCAGTAGAAACCTCTAGCAGGGATCAGCAGCATGTTGTTAATGAGCAGTAGAAAACTCTAAAAGGGATCAGCAACATGTTAACTAGCAGTAGAAACCTCTAAAAGGGGTCAGCAGCATGTTGTTAACTAGCAGTAGAAACCTCTAAAGGTGTCAGCAGCACGTTAACTAGCAGTAGAAACCTCTAAAAGGGGTCAGCAGCATGTTGTTAACTAGCATTAGAAACCTCTAAAAAGGATCAGCAGCATGTTGCTAACTAGCAGTAGAAACCTCTAAAAGGTTTCAGCAGCATGTCAACCAGCAGTAGAAACCTCTAGTAGGGGTCAGCAGCATGTTGTTAATGAGCAGTAGAAACCTCTAAAAGGGATCAGCAACATGTTAACTTGCAGTAGAAACCTCTAAAAGGGATCAGCAGCATGTTAACTAGCAGTAGAAACCTGTAAAAGGGGTCAGCAGCACGTTAACGAGCAGTAGAAACCTCTAAAAGGGGTCAGCAGCATGTTGTTAACTAGCATTAGAAACCTCTAAAAAGCATCAGCAGCATGTTAACTAG
>NC_088232.1:57121831-57166831 GCF_036934945.1 Oncorhynchus masou masou
CAGCAGAATGTTAACCAGCAGTAGAAACCGTTAAAAGGGATCAGCAGCATGTTAACTTGCAGTAGAAACCTCTAAAAGGGATCAGTAGCATGTTGTTAACTAGCAGTAGAAACCTCTAAAGGGTCAGCAGCATGTTAACTAGCAGTAGAAACCTCTAAAAGGGGTCAGCAGCATGTTGTTAACTAGCAGTAGAAACCTCTAAAAGGTGTCAGCAGCATGTCAACCAGCAGTAGAAACCTCTAGTAGGGGTCAGCAGCATGTTGTTAACGAGCAGTAGAAACCTCTAAAAGGGATCAGCAACATGTTAACTAGCAGTAGAAACCTCTAACTGGGTCAGCAGCATGTTAACTAGCAGTAGAAACCTCTAAAAGGGGTCAGCAGCACGTTAACTAGCAGTAGGAATCTCTATGAAGGATCAGCAGCAAGTTGTTAACCAGCAGTAGAAACCTCTAAAAGGGATCAGCAACATGTTAACTAGCAGTAGAATCCTCTAAAAGGGGGCAGCAGCATGTTAACTAGCAGTAGAAACCTCTAAAAGGGGTCAGCAGCATGTTGTTAACTAGCAGGAGAAACCTCTAAAAGGGGTCAGCAGCATGTTAACTAGCAGTAGAAACCTCTAAAAGGGGGCAGCAGCATGTTAACCAGCAGTAGAAACCGTTAAAAGGGTCAGCAGCATGTTACCTAGCAGTAGAAACCTCTAAAAGGGGGCAGCAGCATGTTAACTAGCAGTAGAAACCTCTAAAAGGTTTCAGCAGCATGTTAACTAGCAGTAGAAACCTCTAAAAGGGGTCAGCAGCATGTTATGAACTAGCAGTAGAAACCTCTAAAAGTGATCAGCAGCATGTTAACTAGCAGTAGAAACCTCTAAAAGGGGTCAGCAGCATGTTGTTAACTAGCAGTAGAAACCTCTAAAAGGGATCAGCAGCATGTTAACTAGCAGTAGAAACCTCTAAAAGGGGTCCGCAGCATGTTGGTAACTAGCAGTTGAAACCTCTAAAGGGGTCAGCAGCATGTTAACTAGCAGTAGAAACCTCTAAAGGGGCAGCAGCATGTTGTTAACTAAGAAATCTCTAAAATCAGCAGCATGTTGTTAACTAGCAGTAGAAACCTGAAAAAAGGGGTCAGCAGCATGTTAACTAGCAGTAGAAACCTCTAAAAGGGATCAGCAGCATGTTGTTAACTAGCAGTAGAAACCTCTAAAAGGGGTCAGCAGCATGTTGTTAACTAGCAGTAGAAACCTCTAAAAGGGGTCAGCAGCATTTTAACTAGCAGTAGAAACCTTAAAAGGGGGCAGCAGCATGTTAACCAGCAGTAGAAACCTCTAAAATGGATCAGCAGCATGTTAACTAGCAGTAGAAACCTCTAAAAGGCATCAGCAGCATGTTAACTAGCAGTAGAAACCTCTAAAAGGGATCAGTAGCATGTTGTTAACTAGCAGTAGAAACCTCTAAAGGGGTCAGCAGCATGTTAACTAGCAGTAGAAACCTCTAAAAGGGGTCAGCAGCATGTTGTTAACTAGCATTAGAAACCTCTAAAAAGGATCAGCAGCATGTTGTTAACTAGCAGTAGAAACCTCTAAAAGGGGTCAGCAGCATGTCAACCAGCAGTAGAAACCTCTAGTAGGGGTCAGCAGCATGTTGTTAACGAGCAGTAGAAACCTCTAAAAGGGATCAGCAACATGTTAACTAGCAGTAGAAACCTCTAAAAGGGGGCAGCAGCATGTTGTTAACTAGCAGTAGAAACCTCTAAAAAGGATCAGCAGCATGTTAACTAGCAGTAGAAACCTCTAAAAGGGGTTAGCAGCATGTTGTTAACTAGCAGTAGAAACCTCTAAAAGGGGTCAGCAGCATGTTAACTAGCAGTAGAAACCTCTATGAAGGATCAGCAGCATGTTGTTAACCAGCAGTAGAAACCTCTAAAATGGGTCAGCAGCATGTTGTTAACTAGCATTAGAAACCTCTAAAAAGGATCAGCAGCATGTTGTTAACTAGCAGTAGAAACCTCTAAAAGGGATCAGCAGCATGTTAACTAGCAGTAGAAACCTCTAAAAGGGGGAAGCAGCATGTTAACTTGCAGTAGAAACCTCTAGTAGGGGTCAGCAGCATGTTGTTAACTAGCATTAGAAACCTCTAAAAGGGTCAGCAGCATGTTAACTAGCAGTAGAAACCTCTAAAAAGGGGCAGTAGAAACCTCTAAAAGTCAGCAGCATGTTAACTAGCAGTAGAAACCTCTAAAAGGGGTCAGCAGCATGTTAAGCAGTAGAAACCTCTAACTGGGTCAGCAGCATGTTAACTAGCAGTAGAAACCTCTAAAAGGGGTCAGCAGCATGTTGTTAACTAGCAGTAGAAACCTCTAAAGGGGTCAGCAGCATGTTAACTAGCAGTAGAAACCTCTAAAAGCAGCAGCATGTTAACCAGCAGTAGAAACCTCTAAAAGGGATCAGCAGCATGTTAACTAGCAGTAGAAACCTCTAAAAGGCATCAGCAGCATGTTAACTAGCAGTAGAAACCTCTAAAAGGGATCAGCAGCATGTTGTTAACTAGCAGTAGAAACCTCTAAAGGGGTCAGCAGCATGTTAACTAGCAGTAGAAACCTCTAAAAGGGGTCAGCAGCATGTTGTTAACTAGCAGTAGAAACCAACCAGCAGTAGAAACCTCTAGTAGGGGTCAGCAGCATGTTGTTAACTAGCAGTAGAAACCTCTAAAAGGGATCAGCAACATGTTAACTAGCAGTAGAAACCTCTAAAAGGGGGCAGCAGCATGTTAACTAGCAGTAGAAACCTCTAAAAGGGGTCAGCAGCATGTTAACTAGCAGTAGGAATCTCTATGAAGGATCAGCAGCATGTTAACCAGCAGTAGAAACCTCTAGAAGGGTCAGCAGCATGTTAAATAGCAGTAGAAACCTCTCAGCAGCATGTTAACTAGCAGTAGAAACCTCTAAAAGGGGTCAGCAGCATGTTAACTAGCAGTAGAAACCTCTAACTGGGGGGCATGCAGCAGTAGAAACCTCTAAAAGGTTTCAGCAGCATGTTAACTAGCAGTAGAAACCTCTAAAAGGGGTCAGCAGCATGTTGAACTAGCAGTAGAAACCTCTAAAAGGGGTCAGCAGCATGTTGTTAACTAGCAGTAGAAACCTCTAAAAGGGGGCAGCAGCATGTTGTTAACTAGCAGTAGAAACCTCTAAAAGGGATCAGCAGCATGTTGTTAACTAGCAGTAGAAACCTCTAAAAGGGGTCAGCAGCATGTTGTTAACTAGCAGTAGAAACCTCTAAAGGGGTCAGCAGCATGTTAACTAGCAGTAGAAACCTCTAAAAAGGGATCCGCAGCATGTTGTTAACTAGCAGTAGAAACCTCTAAAAGGGTTCAGCAGCATGTTGTTAACTAGCAGTAGAAACCTGCAAAAGGGGTCAGCAGCATGTTAACTAGCAGTAGAAACCTCTAAAAGGGATCAGCAGCATGTTGTTAACTAGCAGTAGAAACCTCTAAAAGGGGTCAGCAGCATGTTAACTAGCAGTAGAAACCTCTAAAAGGGGTCAGCAGCATGTTAACTAGCAGTAGAAACCTCTAAAAGGGGTCAGCAGCATGTTAACTAGCAGTAGAAACCTCTAAAAAGGGGTCAGCAGCATGTTAACTAGCAGAAACTTCTAAAAGGGGGCAGCAGCATGTTAACTAGCAGTAGAAACCTCTAAAAGGGTCAGCAGCATGTTAACTAGAAGTAGAAACCTCTAAAAGGGATCAGCAACATGTTAACTAGCAGTAGAAACCTCTAAAAGGGGTCAGCAGCATGTTAACTAGCAGTAGAAACCTCTAAAAGGGGGCAGCAGCATGTTAACTAGCAGTAGAAAACTCTAACTGGGTCAGCAGCATGTTAACTAGCAGTAGAAACCTCTAAAAGGGGAAAGCAGCATGTTGTTAACTAGCAGTAGAAACCTCTAAAAGGGGTCATGTTAACTAGCAGTAGAAACCTCTAAAAGGGATCAGCAGCATGTTAACTAGCAGTAGAAACCTCTAAAAGGGGTCAGCAGCATGTTAACTAGCAGTAGAAACCTCTAAAAGGGGTCAGCAGCATGTTAACTAGCAGTAGAAACCTCTAAAAGGATCAGCAGCATGTTAACAGCAGTAGAAACCTCTAAAAGGGTCAGCAGCATGTTGTTAACTAGCAGTAGAAACCTCTAAAGGGGTCAGCAGCATGTTAACTAGCAGTAGAAACCTCTAAAAGGGGTCAGCAGCATGTTGTTAACTAGCAGTAGAAACCTCTAAAAGGGATCAGCAGCATGTTAACTAGCAGTAGAAACCTCTAAAGGGTCAGCAGCATGTTAACTAGCAGTAGAAACCTCTAAAAGGGGTCAGCAGCATGTTGTTAACTAGCAGTAGAAACCTCTAAAAGGGGTCAGCAGCATGTTAACTAGCAGTAGAAACCTCTAAAGGGGTCAGCAGCATGTTGTTAACGAGCAGTAGAAACCTCTAAAAGGGATCAGCAGCATGTTAACTAGCAGTGTTAACTCAGCAGCATGAAACTCTCAGCAGCAAGTTGTTAACCAGCAGTAGAAACCTCTAGAAGGGATCAGCAGCATGTTAAATAGCAGTAGAAACCTCTAAAAGGGGCCAGCAGCATGTTAACTAGCAGTAGATACCTCTAAAAGGGGTCAGCAGCATGTTGTTAACTAACAGTAGAAACCTCTAAAAGGGGTCAGCAGCATGTTAACTAGCAGTAGAAACCTCTAAAAGGGGTCAGCAGCATGTTAACTAGCAGTAGAAATCTCTAAAAGGGGTCAGCAGCATGTTAACTAGCAGTAGAAACCTCTAAAAGGGGTCAGCAACATGTTAACTAGCAGTAGAAACCTCTAAAATGGGGCAGCAGCATGTTAACTAGCAGTAGAAACCTCTAAAAGGGGTCAGAGGCATGTTGTTAACGAGGAGAAGAAACCTCTAAAAAGGATCAGCACCATGTTGTTAACTAGCAGTAGAATCCTTTAAAAGGGGTCAGCAGCATGTTAACTAGCAGTAGAAACCTCTAAAAGGGGTCAGCAGCATGTTTAACTAGCAGTAGAAACCTCTAAAGGGGTCAGCAGCATGTTAACTAGCAGTAGAAACCTCTAAAAGGGATCAGCAGCATGTTGTTAACTAGCAGTAGAAACCTCTAAAAGGGGTCAGCAGCATGTTGTTAACTAGCAGTAGAAACCTCTAAAAGGGGTCAGCAGCATGTTGTTAACTAGCAGTAGAAACCTCTAAAAGGGGGCAGCAGCATGTTAACTAGCAGTAGAAACCTCGAAAAAGGGGTCAGCAGCATGTTAACCAGCAGTAAAAACCTCTAGAAGGGGTCAGCAGCATGTTGTTAACTAGCAGTAGAAACCTCTAAAAGTTGGGTCATGCAGCAGTAGAAACCTCTAAAAGGGGCAGCAACATGTTAACTAGCAGTAGAAACCTCTAAAAGGGGTCAGCAGCAGTTGTTAACTAGCAGTAGAAACCTCTAAAAGGGGCAGCAGCATGTTAACTAGCAGTAGAAAACTCTAACTGGGTCAGCAGCATGTTAACTAGCAGTAGAAACCTCTAAAAGGGGTCAGCAGCATGTTGTTAACTAGCAGTAGAAACCTCTAAAAGGGGTCAGCAGCATGTTAACTAGCAGTAGAAACCTCTAAAAGGGGGTAGCAGCATGTTAACCAGCAGTAGAAACCGTTAAAAGGGATCAGCAGCATGTTAAGCAGTAGAAACCTCTAAAAGGCATCAGCAGCATGTTAACAAGCAGTAGAAACCTCTAAAAGGGATCAGTAGCATGTTGTTAACTAGCAGTAGAAACCTCTAAAGGGGTCAGCAGCATGTTAACTAGCAGTAGAAACCTCTAAAAGGGGTCAGCAGCATGTTGTTAACTAGCAGTAGAAACCTCTAAAAGGGATCAGCAGCATGTTAAAAGGCAGTAGAAACCTCTAAAAGGGATCAGTAGCATGTTGTTAACTAGCAGTAGAAACCTCTAAAAGGGGTCAGCAACATGTTAATTAGCAGTAGAAACCTCTAAAATGGGGCAGCAGCATGTTAACTATCAGTAGAAACCTCTAAAAGGGATCAGCAGCATGTTAACTAGCAGTAGAAACCTCTAAAGGGGTCAGCAGCATGTTAACTAGCAGTAGAAACCTCTAAAAGGGGTCAGCAGCATGTTGTTAACTAGCAGTAGAAACCTCTAAAAGGTGTCAGCAGCATGTCAACTAAAAGGGGTCAGCAGCATGTTGTTACTAGCAGTAGGAACCTCTAAAAGGGATCAGCAACATGTTAACTAGCAGTAGAAACCTCTAATGGGTCAGCAGCATGTTAACTAGCAGTAGAAACCTCTAAAAGGGGTCAGCAGCATGTTAAAGCAGTAGAAACCTCTAAAAGGGATCAGCAGCATGTTAAATAGCAGTAGAAACCTCTAAAAGGGGTCAGCAACATGTTAACTAGCAGTAGAAACCTCTAAAAGGGGTCAGCAGCATGTTGTTAACTAGCAGGAGAAACCTCTAAAAGGGGTCAGCAGCATGTTAACTAGCAGTAGAAACCTCTAAAAGGGGGCAGCAGCATGTTAACTAGCAGTAGAAACCTCTAAAAGGGGTCAGCAGCATGTTAACTAGCAGTAGAAACCTCTAAAAGGGGTCAGCAGCATGTTAACTAGCAGTAGAAACCTCTAAAAGGGGTCAGCAGCATGTTATGAACTAGCAGTAGAAACCTCTAAAAGGGGTCAGCAGCATGTTGTTAACTAGCAGTAGAAACCTCTAAAAGGGATCAGCAGCATGTTAACTAGCAGTAGAAACCTCTAAAAGGGGTCAGCAGCATGTTAACTAGCAGTAGAAACCTCTAAAGGGGTCAGCAGCATGTTAACTAGCAGTAGAATCTCTAAAAGGATCAGCAGCAAGTTGTTAACCAGCAGTAGAAACCTCTAGAATGGGTCAGTTGCATGTTGTTAACTAGCAGTAGAAAGCTCTAAAAAGGTTCAGCAGCATGTTGTTAACTAGCAGTAGAAACCTCTAAAAGGGGATCAGCAGCATGTTAAATGGCAGTAGAAACCTCTAAAAGGGGTCAGCAACATGTTAACTAGCAGTAGAAACCTCTAAAAGGGGTCAGCAGCATGTTAACTAGCAGTAGAAACTAAAAGGGGCAGCAGCATGTTAACTAGCAGTAGAAATCTCTAAAGGGGTCAGCAGCATGTTAACTAGCAGTAGAAATCTCTAAAAGGGGTCAGCAGCATGTTAACTAGCAGTAGAAACCTCTAACTGGGTCAGCAGCATGTTAAATAGCAGTAGAAACCTCTAAAAGGGGTCAGCAGCATGTTGTTAACTAGCAGGAGAAACTAAAAGGGGTCAGCAGCATTTTAACTAGCAGAAGAAACCTCTAAAAGGGTCAGCAGCATGTTAACCAGCAGTAGAAACCTCTAAAAGGGATCAGCAGCATGTTAACTAGCAGTAGAAACCTCTAAAAGGGATCAGCAGCATGTTGTTAACTAGCAGTAGAAACCTCTAAAGGGGTCAGCAGCATGTTAACTAGCAGTAGAAACCTCTAAAAGGGGTCAGCAGCATGTTGTTAACTAGCAGTAGAAACCTCTAAAAGGTGTCAGCAGCATGTCAACCAGCAGTAGAAACCTCAGGGGTCAGCAGCATGTTGTTAAGCAGTAGAACCTCTAAAAGGGATCAGCAACATGTTAACTAGCAGTAGAAACCTCTAAGGGGTCAGCAGCATGTTAACTAGCAGTAGAAACGCCTCTAAAAGGGGTCAGCAGCACGTTAACTAGCAGGGGATCAGCAGCATGTTAACCAGCAGTAGAAACCTCTAAAAGGGATCAGCAGCATGTTAAATAGCAGTAGAAACCTCTAAAAGGGGTCAGCAACATGTTAACTAGCAGTAGAAACCTCTAAAAGGGGTCAGCAGCATGTTGTTAACTAGCAGGAGAAACCTCTAAAAGGGGTCAGCAGCATGTTAACTAGCAGTAGAAACCTCTAAAAGGGGTCAGCAGCATGTTAACTAGCAGTAGAAATCTCTAAAAGGGGTCAGCAGCATGTTAACTAGCAGTAGAAACCTCTAAAAGGGGCAGCAGCATGTTAACTAGCAGTAGTCTAAAAGGTTTCAGCAGCATGTTAACTAGCAGTAGAAACCTCTAAAAGGGGTCAGCAGCATGTTATGAACTAGCAGTAGAAACCTCTAAAAGGGGTCAGCAGCATGTTGTTAACTAGCAGTAGAAACCTCTAAAAGGGGGCAGCAGCATGTTGTTAACTAGCAGTAGAAACCTCTAAAAGGGATCAGCAGCATGTTGTTGACTAGCTGTAGAAACCTCTAAAAGGGGTCAGCAGCATGTTGGTAACTAGCAGTTGAAACCTCTAAAGGGGTCAGCAGCATGTTAACTAGCAGTATAAACCTCTAAAAGGGGCAGCAGCATGTTGTTAACTAGCAGTAGAAACCTCTAAAAGGGGTCAGCAGCATGTTGTTAACTAGCAGTAGAAACCTGAAAAAAGGGGTCAGCAGCATGTTAACCAGCAGTAGAAACCTCTAAAAAGGATCAGCAGCATGTTAACTAGCAGTAGAAACCTCTAAAAGGGGTCAGCAGCATGTTGTTAACTAGCAGGAGAAACCTCTAAAAGGGGTCAGCAGCATTTTAACTAGCAGAAGAAACCTCGAAAAGGGGGCAGCAGCATGTTAACCAGCAGTAGAAACCGTTAAAATGGATCAACAGCATGTTAACTTGCAGTATAAACCTCAAAAAGGCATCAGCAGCATGTTAACAAGCAGTAGAAACCTCTAAAAGGGATCAGTAGCATGTTGTTAACTAGCAGTAGAAACCTCTAAAGGGGTCAGCAGCATGTTAACTAGCAGTAGAAACCTCTAAAAGGGGTCAGCAGCATGTTGTTAACTAGCAGGAGAAACCTCGAAAAGGGGTCAGCAGCATGGTGTTAACTAGCAGTAGAAACCTGCAAAAAGGGGTCAGCAGCATGTCAACCAGCAGTAGAAACCTCTAGTAGGGGTCAGCAGCATGTTGTTACGAGCAGTAGGAACCTCTAAAGGGATCAGCAACATGTTAACTAGCAGTAGAAACCTCTAACTGGGTCAGCAGCATGTTGTTAACTAGCAGGAGAAACCTCTAAAAAGGATCAGCAGCATGTTGTTAACTAGCAGTAGAAACCTCTAAAAAGGGATTAGCAGCATGTTGTTAACTAGCAGTAGAAACCTCTAAAAGGGGTCAGCAGCACGTTAACTAGCAGTAGGAATCTCTATGAAGGATCAGCAGCAAGTTGTTAACCAGCAGTAGAAACCTCTAGAATGGGTCAGTTGCATGTTGTTAACTAGCAGTAGAAAGCTCTAAAAAGGTTCAGCAGCATGTTGTTAACGAGCAGTAGAAACCTCTAAAAGGGATCAGCAGCATGTTAAATAGCAGTAGAAACCTCTAAAAGGGGTCAGCAACATGTTAACTAGCAGTAGAAACCTCTAAAAGGGGTCAGCAGCATGTTGTTAACTAGCAGGAGAAACCTCTAAAAGGGGTCAGCAGCATGTTAACTAGCAGTAGAAACCTCTAAAAGGGGGCAGCAGCATGTTAACTAGCAGTAGAAATCTCTAAAAGGGGATCAGCAGCATGTGGTTAACCAGCAGTAGAAACCTCTAGAAGGGGTCAGCAGCATGTGAACCAGCAGTAGAAACCTCTAACTGGGTCAGCAGCATGTTAAATAGCAGTAGAAACCTCTAAAAGGGGTCAGCAGCATGTTGTTAACTAGCAGGAGAAACCTCTAAAAGGGGTCAGCAGCATTTTAACTAGCAGAAGAAACCTCTAAAAGGGGCAGCAGCATGTTAACCAGCAGTAGAAACCGTTAAAAGGGATCAGCAGCATGTTAACTTGCAGTAGAAACCTCTAAAAGGCATCATCAGCATGTTAACAAGCAGTAGAAACCTCTAAAAGGGATCAGTAGCATGTTGTTAACTAGCAGTAGAAACCTCTAAAGGGGTCAGCAGCATGTTAACTAGCAGTAGAAACCTCTAAAAGGGGTCAGCAGCATGTTGTTAACTAGCAGTAGAAACCTCTAAAAGGTGTCAGCAGCATGTCAACCAGCAGTAGAAACCTCAAGTAGGGGTCAGCAGCATGTTGTTACGAGCAGTAGGAACCTCTAAAAGGGATCAGCAACATGTTAACTAGCAGTAGAAACCTCTAACTGGGTCAGCAGCATGTTAACTAGCAGTAGAAACCTCTAAAAGGGGTCAGCAGCACGTTAACTAGCAGTAGGAATCTCTATGAAGGATCAGCAGCAAGTTGTTAACCAGCAGTAGAAACCTCTAGAAGGGATCAGCAGCATGTTAACTAGCAGTAGAAACCTCTAAAAGGGGTCAGCAGCATGTTGTTAACTAGCAGTAGAAACCTCTAAAAGGGGTCAGCAGCATGTTAACTAGCAGTAGAAACCTCTAAAAGGGGTCAGCAGCATGTTAACTAGCAGTAGAAACCTCTAAAAGGGGGCAGCAGCATGTTAACTAGCAGTAGAAACCTCTAAAAGGGGTCAGCAGCATGTTATGAACTAGCAGTAGAAACCTCTAAAAGGGGTCAGCAGCATGTTGTTAACTAGCAGTAGAAACCTCTAAAAGGGGGCAGCAGCATGTTGTTAACTAGCAGTAGAAACCTCTAAAAGGATCAGCAGCATGTTGTTGACTAGCTGTAGAAACCTCTAAAAGGGGTCCGCAGCATGTTGGTAACTAGCAGTTGAAACCTCTAAAGGGGTCAGCAGCATGTTAACTAGCAGTCGAAACCTCTAAAAGGGGGCAGCAGCATGTTGTTAACTAGCAGTAGAAATCTCTAAAAGGGGTCAGCAGCATGTTGTTAACTAGCAGTAGAAACCTAAAAAAAGGGGTCAGCAGCATGTGAACCAGCAGTAGAAACCTCTAAAAGGGGTCAGCAGCATGTTAACCAGCAGTAGAAACCTCTAAAAGGGATCAGCAGCATGTTAACTAGCAGCAGTTAAAAGGGGTCAGCAGCATGTTAAAGCAGTAGAAACCTCTAAAAGGGGTCAGCAGCATGTTGTTAACTAGCAGTAGAAACCTCTAAAAGGGTTGTCAGCAGCATGTTAACTAGCAGTAGAAACTCTAAAAGGGGGCAGCATCATGTTAACTTGCAGTAGAAAAACCTCTAAAAGGGTCAGCAGCATGTTAACTAGCAGTAGAAACCTCTAAAAGGGATCAGCAACATGTTAACTAGCAGTAGAAGCCTCTAAAAGGGGCAGCAGCATGTTAACTAGCAGTAGAAACCTCTAAAAGGGGTCAGCAACATGCAGCAGTAGAAACCTCTAACTGTTAACTAGCAGTAGAAACCTCTAACAGGGGTCAGCAGCATGTTGTTAACTAGCAGGAGAAACCTCTAAAAGGGGTCAGCAGCATTTTAACTAGCAGAAGAAACCTTAAAAGGGGCAGCAGCATGTTAACCAGCAGTAGAAACCGTTAAAATGGATCAGCAGCATGTTAACTTGCAGTATAAACCTCTAAAAGGCATCAGCAGCATGTTAACAAGCAGTAGAAACCTCTAAAAGGGATCAGTAGCATGTTGTTAACTAGCAGTATAAACCTCTAAAGGGGTCAGCAGCATGTTAACCAGCAGTAGAAACCTCAAGTAGGGGTCAGCAGCATGTTGTTAACGAGCAGTAGGAACCTCTAAAAGGGATCAGCAACATGTTAACTAGCAGTAGAAACCTCTAAAGGGGTCAGCAGCATGTTAACTAGCAGTAGAAACCTCTAAAAGGGGTCAGCAGCATGTTGTTAACTAGCAGTAGAAACCTCTAAAAGGTGTCAGCAGCATGTCAACCAGCAGTAGAAACCTTAGTAGGGGTCAGCAGCATGTTGTTACGAGCAGTAGGAACCTCTAAAAGGGATCAGCAACATGTTAACTAGCAGTAGAAACCTCTAACTGGGTCAGCAGCATGTTAACTAGCAGTAGAAACCTCTAAAAGGGGTCAGCAGCACGTTAACCAGCAGTAGAAACCTCTAGAAGGGATCAGCAGCATGTTAAATAGCAGTAGAAACCTCTAAAAGGGGTCAGCAACATGTTAACTAGCAGTAGAAACCTCTAAAAGGGGTCAGCAGCATGTTGTTAACTAGCAGGAGAAACCTCTAAAAGGGGTCAGCAGCATGTTAACTAGCAGTAGAAACCTCTAAAAGGGGCAGCAGCATGTTAACTAGCAGTAGAAATCTCTAAAAGGGGTCAGCAGCATGTTAACTAGCAGTAGAAACCTCTAAAAGGGTCAGCAGCATGTTAACTAGCAGTAGAAACCTCTAAAAGGGGTCAGCAGCATGTTGAACTAGCAGTAGAAACCTCTAAAAGGGGTCAGCAGCATGTTGTTAACTAGCAGTAGAAACCTCTAAAAGGGGGCAGCAGCATGTTGTTAACTAGCAGTAGAAACCTCTAAAAGGGATCAGCAGCATGTTAACTAGCAGTAGAAACCTCTAAAAGGGGTCAGCAGCATGTTGTTAACTAGCAGTAGAAACCTCTAAAGGGGTCAGCAGCATGTTAACTAGCAGTAGAAACCTCTGAAAAGGGATCAGCAGCATGTTGTTAACTAGCAGTAGAAACCTGAAAAAGGGGTCAGCAGCATGTTGTTAACTAGCAGTAGAAACCTCTAAAAGGGGTCAGCAGCATGTTGTTAACTAGCATTAGAAACCTCTAAAAAGGATCAGCAGCATGTTATTAACTAGCAGTAGAAACCTCTAAACTGGGTCAGCAGCATGTTAACCAGCAGTAGAAACCTCTAAAGGGGTCAGCAGCATGTTGTTAACTAGCAGTAGAAACCTCTAAAGGGTTGGGCAACATGTTAACTAGCAGTAGAAACCTCTAAAAGGGGGCAGCAACATGTTAACTAGCAGTAGAAGCCTCTAAAAGGGGTCATCAGCAAGTTGTTAACTAGCAGTAGAAACCTCTAAAAGGGGGCAGCAGCATGTTAACTAGCAGTAGAAACCTCTAACTGGGTCAGCAGCATGTTAACTAGCAGTAGAAACCTCTAAAAGGGGTCAGCAGCATGTTGTTAACTAGCAGGAGAAACCTCTAAAAGGGGTCAGCACCATTTTAACTAGCAGAAGAAACCTCTAAAAGGGGCAGCAGCATGTTAACCAGCAGTAGAAACCGTTAAAAGGGATCAGCAGCATGTTAACTTGCAGTAGAAACCTCTAAAAGGCATCAGCAGCATGTTAACAAGCAGTAGAAACCTCTAAAAGGGATCAGTAGCATGTTGTTAACTAGCAGTAGAAACCTCTAAAGGGGTCAGCAGCATGTTAACTAGCAGTAGAAACCTCTAAAATGGGTCAGCAGCATGTTGTTAACTTGCAGTATAAACCTCTAAAAGGCATCAGCAGCATGTTAACAAGCAGTAGAAACCTCTAAAAGGGATCAGCAGCATGTTATTAACTAGCAGTAGAAACCTCTAAAGGGGTCAGCAGCATGTTAACCAGCAGTAGAAACCTCAAGTAGGGGTCAGCAGCATGTTGTTACGAGCAGTAGGAACCTCTAAAAGGGATCAGCAACATGTTAACTAGCAGTAGAAACCTCTAAAAGGGGTCAGCAGCATGTTAACTAGCAGTAGAAACCTCTAAAAGGGATCAGCAGCATGTTGTTAACTAGCAGTAGAAACCTCTAAAAGGGGTCAGCAGCATGTCAACCAGCAGTAGAAACCTCAAGTAGGGGTCAGCAGCATGTTGTTACGAGCAGTAGGAACCTCTAAAAGGGATCAGCAACATGTTAACTAGCAGTAGAAACCTCTAACTGGGTCAGCAGCATGTTAACTAGCAGTAGAAACCTCTAAAAGGGGTCAGCAGCATGTTGTTAACCAGCAGTAGAAACCTCTAAAGGGATCAGCAGCATGTTAAATAGCAGTAGAAACCTCTAAAAGGGGTCAGCAACATGTTAACTAGCTGTAGAAACCTCTAAAAGGGGTCAGCAGCATGTTGTTAACTAGCAGGAGAAACCTCTAAAAGGGGTCAGCAGCATGTTAACTAGCAGTAGAAACCTCTAAAAGGGGCAGCAGCATGTTAACTAGCAGTAGAAACCTCTAAAAGGGGTCAGCAGCATGTTAACTAGCAGTAGAAACCTCTAAAAGGGGCAGCAGCATGTTAACTAGCAGTAGAAACCTCTAAAAGGGGTCAGCAGCATGTTTGAACTAGCAGTAGAAACCTCTAAAAGGGGTCAGCAGCATGTTGTTAACTAGCAGTAGAAACCTCTAAAAGGGGGTCAGCAGCATGTTGTTAACTAGCAGTAGAAACCTCTAAAAGGGATCAGCAGCATGTTAACTAGCAGTAGAAACCTCTAAAAGGGGTCAGCAGCATGTTGGTAACTAGCAGTTGAAACCTCTAAAGGGGTCAGCAGCATGTTAACTAGCAGTAGAAACCTCTAAAAGGGGCAGCAGCATGTTGTTAACTAGCAGTAGAAACCTGAAAAAAGGGGTCAGCAGCATGTTGTTAACTAGCAGTAGAAACCTCTAAAAAGGATCAGCAGCATGTTATTAACTGTTCTAAAAGGGGTCAGCAGCATGTTAACCAGCAGTAGAAACCTCTAAAAGGGGTCAGCAGCATGTTGTTAACTAGCAGTAGAAACCTCTAAAAGGGTTGGGCAACATGTTAACTAGCAGTAGAAACCTCTAAAAGGGGGCAGCAACATGTTACCTAGCAGTAGAAACCTCTAAAAGGGGTCAGCAACATGTTAACTAGCAGTAGAAACCTCTAAAAGGGGGCAGCAGCATGTTAACTAGCAGTAGAAACCTCTAACTGGGTCAGCAGCATGTTAACTAGCAGTAGAAACCTCTAAAAGGGGTCAGCAGCATGTTGTTAACTAGCAGGAGAAACCTCTAAAAGGGGTCAGCACCATTTTAACTAGCAGAAGAAACCTCGAAAAGGGGGCAGCAGCATGTTAACCAGCAGTAGAAACCTTAAAGGGATCAGCAGCATGTTAACTTGCAGTGTAAAAGGCATCAGCAGCATGTTAACAAGCAGTAGAAACCTCTAAAAGGGATCAGTAGCATGTTGTTAACTAGCAGTAGAAACCTCTAAAGGGGTCAGCAGCATGTTAACTAGCAGTAGAAACCTCTAAAATGGGTCAGCAGCATGTTGTTAACTAGCAGTAGAAACCTCTAAAAGGTGTCAGCAGCATGTCAACCAGCAGTAGAAACCTCAAGTAGGGGTCAGCAGCATGTTGTTACGAGCAGTAGGAACCTCTAAAAGGGATCAGCAGCATGTTAACTAGCAGTAGAAACCTCTAGGAAATGAAGGGATCAGCAGCATGTTAACTAGCAGTAGAAACCTCTAAAGGGATCAGCAGCATGTTAACTAGCAGTAGAAACCTCTAAAAGGGGTCAGCAACATGTTAACTAGCAGTAGAAACCTCTAAAAGGGTCAGCAGCATGTTAACTGTAGAAATCTCTAAAAGGGGTCAGCAGCATATTAACTAGCAGTAGAAACCTCTAAAAGGGGGCAGCAGCATGTTAACTAGCAGTAGAAACCTCTAAAAGGGGTCAGCAGCATGTTATGAACTAGCAGTAGAAACCTCTAAAAGGGGTCAGCAGCATGTTGTTAACTAGCAGTAGAAACCTCTAAAAGGGGGCAGCAGCATGTTGTTAACTAGCAGTAGAAACCTCTAAAAGGGATCAGCAGCATGTTAACTAGCAGTAGAAACCTCTAAAAGGGGTCCGCAGCATGTTGGTAACTAGCAGTTGAAACCTCTAAAGGGGTCAGCAGCATGTTAACTAGCAGAAACCTCTAAAAGGGGCAGCAGCATGTTGTTAACTAGCCTCTAAAAGGGGTCAGCAGCATGTTGTTAACTAGCAGTAGAAACCTCTAAAAAGGGTCAGCAGCATGTTGTTAACTAGCAGTAGAAACCTGAAAAAAACCATGTGAACCAAAGAAACCTCTAAAAGGATCAGCAGCATGTTGTTAACTAGCAGTAGAAACCTCTAAAAGGGATCAGCAGCATGTTAACAGCAGCAGAAACCTCTAAAAGGGGTCAGCAGCATGTTAACCAGCAGTAGAAACCTCTAAAAGGGGTCAGCAGCATGTTGTTAACTAGCAGTAGAAACCTCTAAAAGGGTTGGGCAACATGTTAACTAGCAGTAGAAACTTCTAAAGGGGGCAGCATCATGTTAACTTGCAGTAGAAAAACCTCTAAAAGGGTCAGCAGCATGTTAACTAGCAGTAGAAACCTCTAAAAGGGATCAGCAACATGTTAACTAGCAGTAGAAGCCTCTAAAAGGGGCAGCAGCATGTTAACTAGCAGTAGAAACCTCTAAAAGGGGTCAGCAACATGTTAACTAGCAGTAGAAACCTCTAAAAGGGGGTCAGCAGCATGTTAACTAGCAGTAGAAACCTCTAACTGGGTCAGCAGCATGTTAACTAGCAGAGAAACCTCTAAAAGGGGTCAGCAGCATGTTGTTAACTAGCAGGAGAAACCTCTAAAAGGGGTCAGCAGCATTTTAACTAGCAGAAGAAATCGAAAAGGGGGCAGCAGCATGTTAACCAGCAGTAGAAACCGTTAAAATGGATCAGCAGCATGTTAACTTGCAGTATAAACCTCTAAAAGGCATCAGCAGCATGTTAACAAGCAGTAGAAACCTCTAAAAGGGATCAGTAGCATGTTGTTAACTAGCAGTAGAAACCTCTAAAAGGTGTCAGCAGCATGTCAACCAGCAGTAGAAACCTCAAGTAGGGGTCAGCAGCATGTTGTTACGAGCAGTAGGAACCTCTAAAAGGGATCAGCAACATGTTAACTAGCAGTAGAAACCTCTAAAGGGGTCAGCAGCATGTTAACTAGCAGTAGAAACCTCTAAAAGGGGTCAGCAGCATGTTGTTAACTAGCAGTAGAAACCTCTAAAAGGTGTCAGCAGCATGTCAACCAGCAGTAGAAACCTCAAGTAGGGGTCAGCAGCATGTTGTTACGAGCAGTAGGAACCTCTAAAAGGGATCAGCAACATGTTAACTAGCAGTAGAAACCTCTGGGTCAGCAGCATGTTAACTAGCAGTAGAAACCTCTAAAAGGGGTCAGCAGCATGTTGTTAACCAGCAGTAGAAACCTCTAGAAGGGATCAGCAGCATGTTAAATAGCAGTAGAAACCTCTAAAAGGGGTCAGCAACATGTTAACTAGCAGTAGAAACCTCTAAAAGGGGTCAGCAGCATGTTGTTAACTAGCAGGAGAAACCTCTAAAAGGGGTCAGCAGCATGTTGTTAACTAGCAGTAGAAACCTCTAAAAGGGGCAGCAGCATGTTAACTAGCAGTAGAAACCTCTAAAAGGGATCAGCAGCATGTTAACTAGCAGTAGAAACCTCTAAAAGGGGTCAGCAGCATGTTGGTAACTAGCAGTAGAAACCTCTAAAGGGGTCAGCAGCATGTTGTTAACTAGCAGTAGAAACCTCTAAAAGGGGTCAGCAGCATGTTGTTAACTAGCAGTAGAAACCTCTAAAAGGATCAGCAGCATGTTATTAACTAGCTGTAGAAACCTCTAAAAGGGGTCAGCAGCATGTTAACCAGCAGTAGAAACCTCTAAAGGGGTCAGCAGCATGTTGTTAACTAGCAGTAGAAACCTCTAAAAGGATCAGCATGTTATTAACTAGCTGTAGAAACCTCTAAAAGGGGTCAGCAGCATGTTAACTAGCAGTAGAAACCTCTAAAAGGGGTCAGCAGCATGTTGTTAACTAGCAGTAGAAACCTCTAAAAGGGTTGGGCAACATGTTAACTAGCAGTAGAAACCTCTAAAAGGGGGTCAGCAACATGTTAACTAGCAGTAGAAACCTCTAAAAGGGGTCAGCAGCAGTTGTTAACTAGCAGTAGAAACCTCTAAAGGGGCAGCAGCATGTTAAAGTAGAAACCTCTAACTGGGTCAGCAGCATGTTAACTAGCAGTAGAAACCTCTAAAAGGGGTCAGCAGCATTTTAACTAGCAGAAGAAACCTCGAAAAGGGGCAGCAGCATGTTAACCAGCAGTAGAAACCGGGGATCAGCAGCATGTTAACTTGCAGTAGAAACCTCTAAAAGGCATCAGCAGCATGTTAACAAGCAGTAGAAACCTCTAAAAGGGATCAGTAGCATGTTAACTAGCAGTAGAAACCTCTAAAAGGGGTCAGCAGCATGTTAACTAGCAGTAGAAACCTCTAAAAGGGGTCAGCAGCATGTTGTTAACTAGCAGTAGAAACCTCTAGAAAAACTGGGTCAGCAGCATGTTAACTAGCAGTGAAACCTCTAAAGGGGTCAGCAGCAGTAACCAGCAGTAGAAACCTCTAGAAGGGTCAGCAGCATGTTAAATAGCAGTAGAAACCTCTAAAAGGGGTCAGCAACATGTTAACTAGCAGTAGAAACCTCTAAAGGGGTCAGCAGCATGTTGTTAACTAGCAGGAGAAACCTCTAAAAGGGGTCAGCAGCATGTTGTTAACTAGCAGTAGAAACCTCTAAAAGGGGGCAGCAGCATGTTGTTAACTAGCAGTAGAAACCTCTAAAAGGGATCAGCAGCATGTTAACTAGCAGTAGAAACCTCTAAAAGGGGTCCGAAGCAGTAACTAGCAGTTGTCAGCAGCATGTTAACTAGCAGTAGAAACCTCTAAAGGGGTCAGCAGCATGTTGTTAACTAGCAGTAGAAACCTGAAAAAAGGGGTCAGCAGCATGTTGTTAACTAGCAGTAGAAACCTCTAAACGGGGGCAGCAGCATTTTGTTAACTAGCATTAGAAACCTCTAAAAAAGCAGCATGTTATTAACTAGCTGTAGCTAAAAGGGGTCAGCAGCATGTTAACTAGCAGTAGAAACCTCTAAAAGGGGTCAGCAGCATGTTGTTAACTAGCAGTAGAAACCTCTAAAAGGGTCAGCAGCATGTTAACTAGCAGTAGAAACCTCTAAAAGGGGCAGCAACATGTTAACTAGCAGTAGAAGCCTCTAAAAGGGGTCAGCAGCAGTTGTTAACTAGCAGTAGAAACCTCTAAAAGGGGCAGCAGCATGTTAATTCGCAGTAGAAACCTCTAACTGGGTCAGCAGCATGTTAACTAGCAGTAGAAACCTCTAAAAGGGGTCAGCAGCATGTTGTTAACTAGCAGGAGAAACCTCTAAAAGGGGTCAGCAGCATTTTAACTAGCAGAAGAAACCTCGAAAGGGGGCAGCAGCATGTTAAAGCAGTAGAAACCGTTAAAAGGGGATCAGCAGCATGTTAACTTGCAGTAGAAACCTCTAAAAGGCATCAGCAGCATGTTGTTAACAAGCAGTAGAACCCTCTAAAAGGGATCAGCAGCATGTTGTTAACTAGCAGTAGAAACCTCTAGAAGGGGTCAGCAGCATGTTAACTAGCAGTAGAAACCTCTAAAAGGGGTCAGCAGCATGTTGTTAACTAGCAGTAGAAACCTCTAAAAGGTGTCAGCAGCATGTTAACTAGCAGTAGAAACCTCAAGTAGGGGTCAGCAGCATGTTGTTACGAGCAGTAGGAACCTCTAAAAGGGATCAGCAACATGTTAACTAGCAGTAGAAACCTCTAACTGGGTCAGCAGCATGTTAACTAGCAGGAGAAACCTCTAAAAGGGGTCAGCAGCACGTTAACTAGCAGTAGGAATCTCTATGAAGGATCAGCAGCAAGTTGTTAACCAGCAGTAGAAACCTCTAGAAGGTATCAGCAGCATGTTAAATAGCAGTAGAAACCTCTAAAAGGGGTCAGCAGCATGTTAACTAGCAGTAGAAACCTCTAAAAGGGGGCAGCAGCATGTTAACTAGCAGTAGAAATCTCTAAAATCAGCAGCATGTTAACTAGCAGTAGAAACCTCTAAAAGGGGTCAGCAGCATGTTAACTAGCAGTAGAAACCTCTAAAAGGGGTCAGCAGCATGTTAACTAGCAGTAGAAACCTCTAAAAGGGGTCAGCAGCATGTTGTTAACTAGCAGTAGAAACCTCTAAAAGGGGGCAGCAGCATGTTGTTAACTAGCAGTAGAAACCTCTAAAAGGGGGCAGCAGCATGTTAACTAGCAGTAGAAACCTCTAAAAGGGGTCAGCAGCATGTTAACCAGCAGTAGAAACCTCTAAAGGGTCAGCAGCATGTTAACTAGCAGTAGAAACCTCTAAAAGGGGTCAGCAGCATGTTGTTAACTAGCAGTAGAAACCTCAGCATGTTGTTAACTAGCAGGAGAAACCTCTAAAAAGGATCAGCAGCATGTTGTTAACTAGCAGTAGAAACCTCTAAAAAGGGATCAGCAGCATGTTGTTAACTAGCAGTAGAAACCTCTAAAAGGGGTCAGCAGCATGTTAACTAGCAGTAGGAATCTCTAAAGGATCAGCAGCAAGTTGTTAACCAGCAGTAGAAACCTCTAGAAGGGGTCAGCAGCATGTTGTTAACTAGCAGTAGAAACCTCTAAAAGGGATCAGCAGCATGTTAAATAGCAGTAGAAACCTCTAAAAGGGTCAGCAACATGTTAACTAGCAGTAGAAACCTCTAAAAGGGGTCAGCAGCATGTTGTTAACTAGCAGGAGAAACCTCTAAAGGGGTCAGCAGCATGTTAACTAGCAGTAGAAACCTCTAAAGGGGTCAGCAGCATGTTAACTAGCAGTAGAAACCTCTAAAAGGGGTCAGCAGCATGTTGTTAACTAGCAGTAGAAACCTCTAAAAGGGGTCAGCAGCATGTTAACTAGCAGTAGAAACCTCTAAAAGGGGCAGCAGCATGTTAACTAGCAGTAGAAACCTCTAAAAGGGGTCAGCAGCATGTTAACTAGCAGTAGAAACCTCTAAAAGGGGCAGCAGCATGTTAACTAGCAGTAGAAACCTCTAAAAGGGTCAGCAGCATGTTAACTAGCAGTAGAAACCTCTAAAAGGGGTCAGCAGCATGTTGTTAACTAGCAGTAGAAACCTCTAAAAGGGATCAGCAGCATGTTGTTAACTAGCAGTAGAAACCTCTAAAGGGTCAGCAGCATGTTAACTAGCAGTAGAAACTCTAAAAGGGATCACCAGAATGTTGTTAACTAGCAGTAGAAACCTCTAAAAGGGATCAGCAGCATGTTAACTAGCAGTAGAAACCTCTAAAAGGGATCAGCAACATGTTAACTAGCAGTAGAAACCTCTAAAAGGGGTCAGCAGCATGTCAACCAGCAGTAGAAACCTCAAGTAGGGGTCAGCAGCATGTTAACGAGCAGTAGAAACCTCTAAAAGGGTTGAGCAGCATGTTAACTAGCAGTAGAAACCTCTAACTGGGTCAGCAGCATGTTAACTAGCAGTAGAAACCTCTAAAAGGGGTCAGCAGCATGTTGTTAACTAGCAGTAGAAACCTCTAAAGGGGTCAGCAGCATGTTGTTAACTAGCAGTAGAAACCTGAAAAAAGGGGTCAGCAGCATGTTAACTAGCAGTAGAAACCTCTAAAAGGGATCAGCAGCATGTTAACTAGCAGTAGAAACCTCTAAAAGGGGTCAGCAGCATGTTTAACTAGCAGTTGAAACCTCTAAAAGGGGTCAGCAGCATGTTAACTAGCAGTAGAAACCTCTAAAAGGGGTCAGCAGCATGTTGTTAACTAGCAGTAGAAACCTCTAAAAGGGGTCAGCAGCATGTTAACTAGCAGTAGAAACCTGAAAAAGGGGTCAGCAGCATGTTAACTAGCAGTAGAAACCTGAAAAAAGGGGTCAGCAGCATGTTAACTAGCAGTAGAAACCTCTAAAAGGGGTCAGCAGCATGTTAACTAGCAGTAGAAACCTCTAAAAGGGTCAGCAGCATGTTAACTAGCAGTAGAAACCTCTAAAATGGGATCAGCAGCATGTGGTTAACTAGCAGTAGAAACCTCTAAAAGGGGTCAGCAGCATGTTAACTAGCAGTAGAAACCTCTAAAAAGGGGTCAGCAGCATGTTAACTAGCAGTAGAAACCTCTAAAAGGGGTCAGCAGCATGTTGTTAACTAGCATTAGAAACCTCTAAAAAGGATCAGCAGCATGTTATTAACTAGCAGTAGAAACCTCTAAAAGGTGTCAGCAGCATGTCAACCAGCAGTAGAAACCTCTAAAAGGGGTCAGCAGCATGTTGTTAACTAGCAGTAGAAACCTCTCAGCAGCAAAAGAAACCTCAAGTAGGGGTCAGCAGCATGTTGTAACGAGCAGTAGAAACCTCTAAAAGGGATCAGCAACATGTTAACTAGCAGTAGAAACCTCTAACTGGGTCAGCAGCATGTTAACTAGCAGTAGAAACCTCTAAAAGGGGTCAGCAGCATGTTGTTAACTAGCAGGAGAAACCTCGAAAAGGGGTCAGCAGCATGTTGTTAACTAGCAGTAGAAACCTGAAAAAGGGGTCAGCAGCATGTGAACCAGCAGTAGAAACCTCTAAAAAGCGATCAGCAGCATGTGGTTAACCAGCAGTAGAAACCTCGAAAAGGGGTCAGCAGCATGTTGGTAACTAGCAGTTGAAACCTCTAAAGGGGTCAGCAGCATGTTGTTAACTAGCAGTAGAAACCTGAAAAAAGGGGTCAGCAGCATGTGAACCAGCAGTAGAAACCTCTAAAAAGCGATCAGCAGCATGTGGTTAACCAGCAGTAGAAACCTCGAAAAGGGGTCAGCAGCATGTTGGTAACTAGCAGTTGAAACCTCTAAAGGGGTCAGCAACATGTTGTTAACTAGCAGTAGAAACCTCTAAAAGGGGGCAGCAGCATGTTGTTAACTAGCAGTAGATATCTCTAAAAGGGGTCAGCAGCATGTTGTTAACTAGCAGTAGAAACCTGAAAAAGGGGTCAGCAGCATGTTGTTAACTAGCTGTAGAAACCTCTAAAAGGGATCAGCAGCATGTTAACTAGCAGTAGAAACCTCTAAAGGGGTCAGCAGCATTTTAACTAGCAGTAGAAACCTCTAAAAGGGGTCAGCATTATGTTGTTAACTTGCATTAGAAACCTCTAAAAAGGATCAGCAGCATGTTATTAACTAGCAGTAGAAACCTCTAAAAGGTGTCAGCAGCATGTCAACCAGCAGTGTAGGGTCAAGCATGTTGTTACGAGCAGTAGAACCTCTAAAAGGGATCAGCAACATGTTAACTAGCAGTAGAAACCTCTAAAAGGGGTCAGCAGCATGTTGTTAACTTGCATTAGAAACCTCTAAAAAGGATCAGCAGCATGTTAACTAGCAGTAGAAACCTCTAAAAGGTGTCAGCAGCATGTCAACCAGCAGTAGAAACCTCTAGTAGGTGTCATCAGCATGTTGTTACGAGCAGTAGCAACCTCTAAAAGGGATCAGCAACATGTTAACTAGCAGTAGAAACCTCTAACTGGGTCAGCAGCATGTTAACTAGCAGTAGAAACCTCTAAAAGGGGTCAGCAGCATGTTGTTAACTAGCAGTAGAAACCTCTAAAAAGGGATTAGCAGCATGTTGTTAACTAGCAGTAGAAACCTCTAAAAGGGGTCAGCAGCATGTTAACTAGCAGTAGGAATCTCTATGAAGGATCAGCAGCAAGTTGTTAACCAGCAGTAGAAACCTCTAGAAGGGGTCAGTTGCATGTTGTTAACTAGCAGTAGAAACCTCTAAAAAGGGTCAGCAGCATGTTGTTAACGAGCAGTAGAAACCTCTAAAAGGGTTCAGCAGCATGTTAATTGGCAGTAGAAACCTCTAAAAGGGGTCAGCAACATGTTAACTAGCAGTAGAAACCTCTAAAAGGGGTCAGCAGCATGTTGTTAACTAGCAGGAGAAACCTCTAAAAGGGGTCAGCAGCATGTTAACTAGCAGTAGAAACCTCTAAAAGGGGGCAGCAGCATGTTAACTAGCAGTAGAAACCTCTAACTGGGTCAGCAGCATGTTAACTAGCAGTAGAAACCTCTAAAAGGGGTCAGCAGCATGTTAACTAGCAGTAGAAACCTCTAAAAGGGGGCAGCAGCATGTTAACTAGCAGTAGAAACCTCTAAAAGGTTTCAGCAGCATGTTATGAACTAGCAGTAGAAACCTCTAAAAGGGGTCAGCAGCATGTTGTTAACTAGCAGTAGAAACCTCTAAAAGGGGGCAGCAGCATGTTGTTAACTAGCAGTAGCAGCGATCAGCAGCATGTGGTTAACTAGCAGTAGAAACCTCGAAAAGGGGTCAGCAGCATGTTGTTAACTAGCAGTAGAAACCTCTAAAAGGGATCAGCAGCATGTTAACTAGCAGTAGAAACCTCTAAAAGGGGTCCGCAGCATGTTGGTAACTAGCAGTTGAAACCTCTAAAGGGGTCAGCAGCATGTTAACTAGCAGTAGAAACCTCTAAAAGGGGGCAGCAGCATGTTGTTAACTAGCAGTAGAAACCTCGAAAAGGGGTCAGCAGCATGTTGATAACTAGCTGTAGAAACCTCTGAAAAAGGGATCAGCAGCATGTTAACTAGCAGTAGAAACCTCTAAAGGGGTCAGCAGCATGTTAACTAGCAGTAGAAACCTCTAAAAGGGGTCAGCAGCATGTTGTTAACTTGCATTAGAAACCTCTAAAAAGGATCAGCAGCATGTTATTAACTAGCAGTAGGAACCTCTAAAAGGCATCAGCAGCATGTTAACTAGCAGTAGAAACCTCTAAAAGGGGTCAGCAGCATGTTGTTAACTAGCAGTAGAAACCTCTAAAAGGTGTCAGCAGCATGTCAACCAGCAGTAGAAACCTCAAGTAGGGGTCAGCAGCATGTTGTTACGAGCAGTAGGAACCTCTAAAAGGGATCAGCAACATGTTAACTAGCAGTAGAAACCTCTAACTGGGTCAGCAGCATGTTAACTAGCAGTAGAAACCTCTAAAAGGGGTCAGCAGCATGTTGTTAACTAGCAGGAGAAACCTCGAAAAGGGGTCAGCAGCATGTTGTTAACTAGCAGTAGAAACCTGCTAAAAGGGGTCAGCAGCATGTGAACCAGCAGTAGAAACCTCTAAAAAGCGATCAGCAGCATGTGGTTAACCAGCAGTAGAAACCTCGAAAAGGGGTCAGCAGCATGTTGGTAACTAGCAGTTGAAACCTCTAAAGGGGTCAGCAGCATGTTAACTAGCAGTAGAAACCTCTAAAAGGGGGCAGCAGCATGTTGTTAACTAGCAGTAGAAACCTCTAAAAGGGGTCAGCAGCATGTTGTTAACTAGCAGTAGAAATCTCTAAAAGGGGTCAGCAGCATGTTGTTAACTAGCAGTAGAAACCTCTAAAAGGGGGCAGCAGCATGTTGTTAACTAGCAGTAGAAACCTCTAAAAGGGATCAGCAGCATGTTAACTAGCAGTAGAAACCTCTAAAAGGGGTCCGCAGCATGTTGGTAACTAGCAGTTGAAACCTCTAAAGGGGTCAGCAGCATGTTAACTAGCAGTAGAAACCTCTAAAAGGGGGCAGCAGCATGTTGTTAACTAGCAGTAGAAATCTCTAAAAGGGGTCAGCAGCATGTTGTTAACTAGCAGTAGAAACCTGAAAAAAGGGGTCAGCAGCATGTGAACCAGCAGTAGAAACCTCTAAAATGGGATCAGCAGCATGTGGTTAACTAGCAGTAGAAACCTCGAAAAGGGGTCAGCAGCATGTTGTTAACTAGCTGTAGAAACCTCTAAAAGGGATCAGCAGCATGTTAACTAGCAGTAGAAACCTCTAAAGGGGTCAGCAGCATGTTAACTAGCAGTAGAAACCTCTAAAAGGGGTCAGCAGCATGTTGTTAACTTGCATTAGAAACCTCTAAAAAGGATCAGCAGCATGTTATTAACTAGCAGTAGAAACCTCTAAAGGTGTCAGCAGCATGTCAACCAGCAGTAGAAACCTCAAAAAGGGGTCAGCAGCATGTTGTTAACAGTAGAACCTCTAAAAGGGATCAGCAACATGTTAACTAGCAGTAGAAACCTCTAACTGGGTCAGCAGGGATCAGCAGCATGTGTTAACTAGCAGTAGAAACCTCTAAAAGGGGTCAGCAGCATGTTTTAACTAGCAGTAGAAACCTCTAAAAGGGGTCAGCAGCATGTTAACTAGCAGTAGAAACCTCTAAAAGGGGTCAGCAGCATGTTGTTAACTAGCAGTAGAAACCTGAAAAAGGGGTCAGCAGCATGTTGTTAACTAGCAGTAGAAACCTGAAAAAGGGGTCAGCAGCATGTTAACTAGCAGTAGAAACCTCTAAAAGGGGCAGCAGCATGTTGTTAACTAGCAGTAGAAATCTCTAAAAGGGTCAGCAGCATGTTGTTAACTAGCAGTAGAAACCTCTAAAAGGGGTCAGCAGCATGTTAACTAGCAGTAAAAACCTCTAGAAGGGGACAGCAGCATGTTAACTAGCAGTAGAAACCTCTAAAAGGGGGCAACAGCTTGTTAACTAGCAGTAGAAACCTCTAAAAGGGGTCAGCAGCATGTTGTTAACTAGCAGTAGAAACCTCTAAAAGGGGGCAGCAGCATGTTGTTAACTAGCAGTAGAAATCTCTAAAAGGGGTCAGCAGCATGTTGTTAACTAGCAGTAGAAACCTGAAAAAAGGGGTCAGCAGCATGTGAACCAGCAGTAGAAACCTCTAAAAAGGGATCAGCAGCATGTGGTTAACTAGCAGTAGAAACCTCGAAAAGGGGTCAGCAGCATGTTGTTAACTAGCAGTAGAAACCTCTAAAAGGGATCAGCAGCATGTTAACTAGCAGTAGAAACCTCTAAAGGGGTCAGCAGCATGTTGGTAACTAGCAGTTGAAACCTCTAAAGGGGTCAGCAGCATGTTAACTAGCAGTAGAAACCTCTAAAAGGGGTCAGCAGCATGTTGTTAACTAGCAGTAGAAACCTCTAAAAGGGTCAGCAGCATGTTGTTAACTAGCAGTAGAAACCTCTAAAAGGGGCAGCAGCATGTTGTTAACTAGCAGTAGAAATCTCTAAAAGGGGTCAGCAGCATGCTGTTAACTAGCAGTAGAAACCTCTAAAGGGGTCAGCAGCATGTTGTTAACTAGCAGTAGAAACCTCTAAAAGTGGTCAGCAGCATGTTAACTAGCAGTAGGAATCTCTATGAAGGATCAGCAGCATGTTGTTAACCAGCAGTAGAAACCTCTAGAAGGGGTCAGCTGCATGTTGTTAACTAGCAGTAGAAACCTCTAAAAGGGGTCAGCAGCATGTTAACTAGCAGTAGAAACCTCTAAAAGGATCAGCAGCATGTTGTTAACCAGCAGTAGAAACGTCTAGAAGGGTCAGCAGCATGTTGTTAACGTAGCAGTAGAAACCTCTAAAAGGGATCAGCAGCATGTTAACTTAACTCTAAAAGGGGTCAGCAGCATGTTAACTAGCAGTAGTAACCTCTAGTAGGGTTCAGCAGCATGTTGTTAACTAGCAGTAGAAACCTCTAAAAGTTAGCAGCAGCATTTTAACTTGCAGTAGAAACCTCTAAAAGGGGTCAGCAGCATGTTAACTAGCAGTAGAAATCTCTAAAAGGGGTCAGCAGGATGTTAACCAGCAGTAGAAACCTCTAAAAGGGGTCAGCAGCATGTTGTTAACTAGCAGTAGAAACCTCTAAAAGGGTTCAGCAACATGTTAACTAGCAGTAGAAACCTCTAAAAAGGGATCAGCAGCATGTGTTAACTAGCAGTAGAAACCTCGAAAAAGGGGTCAGCAGCATGTTTTAACTAGCAGTAGAAACCTCTAAAGGGATCAGCAGCATGTTAACTAGCAGTAGAAACCTCTAAAAGGGTCAGCAGCATGTTGTTAACTAGCAGTAGAAACCTGAAAAAGGGGTCAGCAGCATGTTGTTAACTAGCAGTAGAAACCTCTAAAAGGGGTCAGCAGCATGTGGTTAACTAGCAGTAGAAACCTCGAAAAGGGGTCAGCAGCATGTTGTTAACTAGCTGTAGAAACCTCTAAATGGGATCAGCAGCATGTTAACTAGCAGTAGAAACCTCTAAAGGGGTCAGCAGCATGTTAACTAGCAGTAGAAACCTCTAAAAGGGGTCAGCAGCATGTTGTTAACTAGCAGTAGAAACCTCTAAAAGGGGATCAGCAGCATGTTATTAACTAGCAGTAGAAACCTCTAAACTGGGTCAGCAGCATGTTAACTAGCAGTAGAAACCTCTAAAAGGGGTCAGCAGCATGTTGTTAACTAGCAGGAGAAACCTCTAAAAGGGGTCAGCAGCATTTTAACTAGCAGAAGAAACCTCGAAAAGGGGCAGCAGCATGTTAACCAGCAGTAGAAACCGTTAAAATGGATCAGCAGCATGTTAACTTGCAGTAGAAACCTCTAAAAGGCATCAGCAGCATGTTAACAAGCAGTAGAAACCTCTAAAAAGGGATCAGTAGCATGTTGTTAACTAGCAGTAGAAACCTCTAAAGGGGTCAGCAGCATGTTAACTAGCAGTAGAAACCTCTAAAAGGGGTCAGCAGCATGTTGTTAACTAGCATTAGAAACCTCTAAAAAGGATCAGCAGCATGTTATTAACTAGCAGTAGAAACCTCTAAAAGGTGTCAGCAGCATGTCAACCAGCAGTAGAAACCTCAAAGGGGTCAGCAGCATGTTGTTAACTAGCAGTAGAAACCTCTAAAAGGGATCAGCAGCATGTTGTTAACTAGCAGTAGAAACCTCTAAAGGGGTCAGCAGCATGTTAACTAGCAGTAGGAATCTCTAAAAGGATCAGCAGCAGTTGTTAACTAGCAGTAGAAACCTCTAAAGGGGTCAGTTGCATGTTGTTAACTAGCAGTAGAAACTTCTAAAAAGGGTCAGGAGCATGTTGTTAACTAGCAGTAGAAACCTCTAAAAGGGATCAGCAGCATGTTAAAGCATAGAAACCTCTAAAAGGGGTCAGCAACATGTTAACTAGCAGTAGAAACCTCTAAAAGGGGTCAGCAGCATGTTGTTAACTAGCAGGAGAAACCTCTAAAGGGGTCAGCAGCATGTTAACTAGCAGTAGAAACCTCTAAAAGGGGCAGCAGCATGTTAACTAGCAGTAGAAATCTCTAAAAGGGGTCAGCAGCATGTTAACTAGCAGTAGAAACCTCTAAAAGGGGTCAGCAGCATGTTAACTAGCATTAGAAACCTCTAACTGGGTCAGCAGCATGTTAACTAGCAGTAGAAACCTCTAAAAGGGGTCAGCAGCATGTTGTTAACTAGCAGTAGAAACCTCTAAAAGGGGGCAGCAGCATGTTGTTAACTAGCAGTAGAAATCTCTAAAAGGGGTCAGCAGCATGTTGTTAACTAGCAGGAGAAACCTCTAAAAGGGGTCAGCAGCATGTTAACTAGCAGTAGAAACCTCTCAAAGGGGCAGCAGCATGTTAACTAGCAGTAGAAACCTCTAAAGGGGGAAGCAGCATGTTAACTAGCAGTAGAAACCTCTAAAAGGGGTCAGCAGCATGTTAACTAGCAGTAGAAACCTCTAAAAGGGGCAGCAGCATGTTGTTAACTAGCAGTAGAAATCTCTAAAAGGGGTCAGCAGCATGTTGGTAACTAGCAGTAGAAACCTGAAAAAGGGGTCAGCAGCATGTGAACCAGCAGTAGAAACCTCTAAAAGGGATCAGCAGCATGTGGTTAACTAGCAGTAGAAACCTCTAAAAGGGGTCAGCAGCATGTTGTTAACTAGCAGTAGAAACCTCTAAAAGGGATCAGCAGCATGTTAACTAGCAGTAGAAACCTCTAAAAGGGGTCCGCAGCATGTTGGTAACTAGCAGTTGAAACCTCTAAAGGGGTCAGCAGCATGTTAACTAGCAGTAGAAACCTCTAAAAGGGGTCAGCAGCATGTTGTTAACTAGCAGTTGAAACCTCTAAAGGGGTCAGCAGCATGTTGTTAACTAGCAGTAGAAACCTCTAAAATGGTCAGCAGCATGTTAACTAGCAGTAGAAACCTCTATGAAGGATCAGCAGCATGTTGTTAACCAGCAGTAGAAACGTCTAGAAGGGGTCAGCAGCATGTTGTTAACGTAGCAGTAGAAACCTCTAAAAGGGATCAGCAGCATGTTAACTAGCAGTAGAAGCCTCTAAAGGGGTCAGCAGCATGTTAACTAGCAGTAGTAACCTCTAAAAGGGTTCAGCAGCATGTTGTAGCAGCATGTCTGTTAACTGCATGTTAAGCAGTAGAAATCTCTAAAAGGGGTCAGCAGCATGTTGTTAACTAGCAGTAGAAACCTCTAAAAGGGGTCAGCAGCATGTTGTTAACTAGCATTAGAAACCTCTAAAAGGGATGGGCAACATGTTAACTAGCAGTAGAAACCTCTAAAAGAGGGCAGCAGCATGAAGTAGAAGCCTCTATGAAGGATCAGCAGCATGTTGTTAACCAGCAGTAGAAACCTCTAGAAGGGTCAGCAGCATGTTGTTAACGTGCAGTAGAAACCTCTAAAAGGGATCAGCAGCATTTTAACTAGCAGTAGAAACCTCTAAAAGGGGTCAGCAGCATGTTAACTTGCAGTAGAAATCTCTAAAAGGGGTCAGCAGGATGTTAACCAGCAGTAGAAACCTCTAAAAGGGGTCAGCAGCATGTTATGAACTAGCAGTAGAAACCTCTAAAAGGGGTCAGCAGCATGTTGTTAACTAGCAGTAGAAACCTTTAAAAGGGATCAGCAGCATGTTGTTAACTAGCAGTAGAAACCTCTAAAGGGGTCAGCAGCATGTTAAATAGCAGTAGAAACCTCTAGTAGGGGTCAGCAGCATGTTGTTAGAAACCTCTAAAAGTTATCAGCTGCATGTTAACCTAGAAAAAAGGGGTCAGCAGCTTGTTAACCAGCAGTAGAAACCTCTAAAAGGGGTCAGCAGCATGTTGTTAACTAGCAGAAACCTCTAAAAGGGATGGGCAACATGTTAACTAGCAGTAGAAACCTCTAAAAGGGGCAGCAGCATGTTAACTAGCAGTAGAAACCTCTAAAAGGGGTCAGCAGCATGTTGTTAACAAGCAGTAGAACCCTCTAAAGGGGCTAGCAGCATGTTAACAAGCAGTAGAAACCTCTAAAGGGTTCAGCAGCATGTTGTTAACTAGCAGTAGAAACCTCTAAAGGGATCAGCAGCATGTTGTTAACTAGCAGTAGAAACCTCTAAAATGGGTCAGCAGCATGTTAACTAGCATTAGAAACCTCTAAAAGGGGCAGCAGCATGTTAACTAGCAGTAGAAACCTCTAAAAGGGTCAGCATGCATTGTTAACTAGCAGTAGAAACCTCTAAAAGGGGTCAGCAGCATGTTAACTAGCAGTAGAAACCTCTAAAAGGGATCAGCAGCATGTTGTTAACCAGCAGTAGAAACCTCTAAAAGGGGTCAGCAGCATGTTAACTAGCAGTAGAAACCTCTAAAGGGGTCAGCAGCATGTTAACTAGCAGCAGAAACCTCTAAAAAGGGATTAGCAGCATGTTGATAACTAGCAGTAGATACCTCTAAAAGGGGTCAGAAGCATGCTGTTAACTAGCAGTAGAAACCTCTAAAGGGGTCAGCAGCATGTTAACTAGCAGTAGAAACCTCTAAAAGTGGTCAGCAGCATGTTAACTAGCAGTAGGAATCTCTATGAAGGGTCAGCAGCATGTTGTTAACCAGCAGTAGAAACCTCTAGAAGGGGTCAGCTGCATGTTGTTAACTAGCAGTAGAAACCTCTAAAAGGGGCCAGCAGCATGTTAACTAGCAGTAGAAACCTCTATGAAGGATCAGCAGCATGTTGCTAACCAGCAGTAGAAACGTCTAGAAGGGGTCAGCAGCATGTTGTTAACTAGCAGTAGAAACCTCTAAAAGGGATCAGCAGCATGTTAACTAGCAGTAGGAATCTCTATGAAGGATCAGCAGCATGTTGTTAACCAGCAGTAGAAACCTCTAAAAGGGGTCAGCAGCATGTTAACTAGCAGTAGAAACCTCTATGAAGGATCAGCAGCATGTTGTTAACCAGCAGTAGAAACGTCTAGAAGGGGTCAGCAGCATGTTGTTAACGTGCAGTAGAAACCTCTAAAAGGGATCAGCAGCATGTTAACTAGCAGTAGGAATCTCTATGAAGGATCAGCAGCATGTTGTTAACTAGCAGTAGAAACCTCTAAAGGGGTCAGCAGCATGTTAACTAGCAGTAGAAACCTCTAGTAGGGGTCAGCAGCATGTTGTGAGCAGCATAGAAACCTCTAAAAATCAGCAGCATGTTAGTAGAAATCTCTAAAAGGGGTCAGCAGCATGTTAACCAGCAGTAGAAACCTCTAAAAAAGTCAGCATGTTGTTAACTAGCAGTAGAAACCTCTAAAGGAGTCAGCAGCGTGTTAACTAGCAGTAGAAACCTCTAAAAGTGGTCAGCAGCATGTTAACTAGCAGTAGAAACCTCTAAAGGATCAGCAGCATGTTGTTAACCAGCAGTAGAAACGTCTAGAAGGGGTCAGCAGCATGTTGTTAACTAGCAGTAGAAACCTCTAAAAGGGATCAGCAGCATGTTAACTAGCAGTAGGAATCTCTATGAAGGATCAGCAGCATGTTGTTAACTAGCAGTAGAAATCTCTAAAAGGGTCAGCAGCATGTTATGATCTTGCAGTAGAAACCTCTAAAAGGGTTCAGCAGCATGTTGTTAACTAGCAGTAGAAACCTCTAAAGGGGTCAGCAGCATGTTGTGAACGAGCAGTAGAAACCTCTAAAAGTTATCAGCAGCATGTTAACTAGCATTAGAAACCTCTAAAAGGGTCAAGCATGTTGTTAACTAGCAGTAGAAATCTCTAAAAGGGGTCAGCAGCATGTTAACTAGCAGTAGAAACCTCTAAAAGTGGTCAGCATCATGTTGTTAACTAGCAGTAGAAACCTCTAAAAAGAGATTAGCAGCATGTTGTTAACTAGCGGTAGAAACCTCTAAAAGGGTCAGCAGCATGTTGTTAACTAGCAGTAGAAACCTCTAAAGGGGTCAGCAGCATGTTAACTAGCAGCAGAAACCTCTAAAAGGCATTAGCAGCATGTTGTTAACTAGCAGTAGAAACCTCTAAAGGTGTCAGCAGCATGCTAACTAGCAGTAGAAACCTCTAAAAGTGGTCAGCAGCATGTTAACTAGCAGTAGAAACCTCTAAAGGGGTCAGCAGCATGTTAACTAGCAGTAGGAATCTCTATGAAGGATCAGCAGCATGTTGTTAACCAGCAGTAGAAACCTCTAGAAGGGGTCAGCTGCATGTTGTTAACGAGCAGTAGAAACCTCTAAAAGGGACCAGCAGCATGTTGTTAACTAGCAGTAGAAGCCTCTAAAAGGGGTCAGCAGCATGTTAACTAGCAGTAGTAACCTCTAGTAGGGTTCAGCAGAAACCTCTAAAAGTTATCAGCAGCACGTTAACTTGCAGTAGAAATCTCTAAAAAGGGTCAGCAGCATGTTAACCAGCAGTAGATACCTCTAAAAGGGGTCAGAAGCATGTTGTTAACTAGCAGTAGAAACCTCTAAAGGAGTCAGCAGCGTGCTAACTAGCAGTAGAAACCTCTAAAAGTGGTCAGCAGCATGTTAACTAGCAGTAGAAACCTCTATGAAGGATCAGCAGCATGTTGTTAACCAGCAGTAGAAACGTCTAGAAGGGGTCAGCAGCATGTTGTTAACGTGCAGTAGAAACCTCTAAAAGGGATCAGCAGCATGTTAACTAGCAGTAGGAATCTCTATGAAGGATCAGCAGCATGTTTAACCAGCAGTAGAAACCTCTAAAAGGGTTCAGCAGCATGTTGTTAACTAGCAGTAGAAACCTCTAGTAGGGGTCAGCAGCATGTTGTGAACGAGCAGTAGAAACCTCTAAAAGTTATCAGCAGCATGTTAACTAGCAGTAGAAACCTCTATGAAGGGTCAGCAGCATGTTGTTAACTAGCAGTAGAAATCTCTAAAAGGGGCCAGCAGCATGTTAACTAGCAGTAGAAACCTCTAAAAGTGGTCAGCATCATGTTGTTAACTAGCAGTAGAAACCTCTAAAAAGGGATTAGCAGCATGTTGTTAACTAGCAGTAGAAACCTCTAAAAGGGGTCAGCAGCATGTTGTTAACTAGCAGTAGAAACCTCTAAAGGGGTCAGCAGCATGTTAACTAGCAGCAGAAACCTCTAAAAAGGCATTAGCAGCATGTTGTTAACTAGCAGTAGATACCTCTAAAAGGGGTCAGAAGCATGTTGTTAACTAGCAGTAGAAACCTCTAAAGGTGTCAGCAGCATGCTAACTAGCAGTAGAAACCTCTAAAAGTGGTCAGCAGCATGTTAACTAGCAGTAGAAACCTCTAAAGGGGGTCAGCAGCATGTTAACTAGCAGTAGGAATCTCTATGAAGGATCAGCAGCATGTTGTTAACCAGCAGTAGAAACCTCTAGAAGGGGTCAGCTGCATGTTGTTAACGAGCAGTAGAAACCTCTAAAAGGGGCCAGCAGCATGTTGTTAACTAGCAGTAGAAGCCTCTAAAAGGGGTCAGCAGCATGTTAACTAGCAGTAGTAACCTCTAGTAGGGTTCAGCAGCATGTTGTAAACGAGCAGTAGAAACCTCTAAAAGTTATCAGCAGCACGTTAACTTGCAGTAGAAATCTCTAAAAAGGGTCAGCAGCATGTTAACCAGCAGTAGATACCTCTAAAAGGGGTCAGAAGCATGTTGTTAACTAGCAGTAGAAACCTCTAAAAAGGGATTAGCAGCATGTTGTTAACTAGCAGTAGAAACCTCTAAAAGGGGTCAGCAGCATGTTAACTAGCAGTAGGTATCTCTATGAAGGATATGCAGCATGTTGTTAACCAGCAGTAGAAACCTCTAAAAGGGGTCAGCAGCATGTTATGAACTAGCAGTAGGAACCTCTAAAAGGGGTCAGCAGCATGTTATGAACTAGCAGTAGAAACCTCTAAAAGGGATCAGCAGCATGTTGTTAACTAGCAGTAGAAACCTCTAAAGGGGTCAGCAGCATGTTAACTAGCAGTAGAAACCTCTAAAAGGGGTCAGCAGCATGTTGTTAACTAGCATTAGAAACCTCTAAAAGGGATGGGCAGCATGTTAACTAGCAGTAGAAACCTCAAAAGAGGGGCAGCATGTTAACTTGCAGTAGAAATCTCAGCATGTTAACCAGCAGTAGAAACCTCTTAAAGGGGTCAGCAGCATGTTGTTAACTAGCATTAGAAACCTCTAAAAGGGATGGGCAACATGTTAACTAGCAGTAGAAACCTCAAAAAGAGGGCAGCAGCATGTTAACTTGCAGTAGAAACCTCTATAAGGGTCAGCAGCATGTTAACTAGCAGTAGAAACCTCTAAAAGGGGTCAGCAGCATGTTAACTAGCAGTAGAAACCTCTAAAAGGGGTCAGCAGCATGTTGTTAACTAGCAGCATGTTAACAAGCAGTAGAGACCTCTAAAAGGGTTCAGCAGCATGTTGTTAACTAGCAGTAGAAACCTCTAAAAGGGGCCAGCAGCATGTTAACTAGCAGTAGAAACCTCTAAAAGTGGTCAGCATCATGTTGTTAACTAGCAGTAGAAACCCTCTAAAAGGGATTAGCAGCATGTTGTTAACTAGCAGTAGAAACCTCTAAAAGGGGTCAGCAGCATGTTGTTAACTAGCAGTAGAAACCTCTAAAGGGGTCAGCAGCATGTTAACTAGCAGCAGAAACCTCTAAAAAGGGATTAGCAGCATGTTGTTAACTAGCAGTAGATACCTCTAAAAGGGGTCAGAAGCATGTTGTTAACTAGCAGTAGGAATGTCTAAAAGTGGTCAGCAGCATGTTAACTAGCAGTAGGAATCTCTATGAAGGATCAGCAGCATGTTGTTAACCAGCAGTGGAAACCTCTAGAAGGGGTCAGCTGCATGTTGTTAACTAGCAGTAGAAACCTCTAAAAGGGAACAGCAGCATGTTGTTAACTAGCAGTAGAAACCTCTATGAAGGATCAGCAGCATGTTGTTAACCAGCAGTAGAAACCTCTATGAAGGATCAGCAGCATGTTGTTAACCAGCAGTAGAAACCTCTAGAAGGGTCAGCAGCATGTTGTTAACGAGCAGTAGAAACCTCTAAAAGGGGTCAGCAACATGTTAACTAGCAGTAGAAACCTGTAAAAGGGTCAGCAGCATGTTGTTAACTAGCAGTAGAAACCTTAAAAGGGGTCAGCAGCATGTTGTTAACTAGCAGTAGAAACCTGAAAAAGGGGTCAGCAGCATGTGAACCAGCAGTAGAAACCTCTAAAAGGGGTCAGCAGCATGTTGTTAACTAGCAGTAGAAATCTCTAAAGGGGGCAGCAGCATGTTGTTAACTAGCAGTAGAAACCTCTAAAAGGATCAGCAGCATGTTAACTTGCAGTAGAAACCTCTAAAAGGATCAGCAGCATGTTGTTAACTAGCAGTAGAAACCTTTAAAAGGGGTCAGCAGCATGTTAACTAGCAGTAGAAACCTCTAAAAGGGATCAGCAGCATGTTGTTAACTAGCAGTAGAAACCTGAAAAGGGGTCAGCAGCATGTTGTTAACTAGCAGTAGAAACCTCTAAAGGGGTCAGCAGCATGTTGACTAGCATGTAAAAGGGGTCAGCAGCATGTTAACTAGCAGTAGAAACCTCTAAAAGGGGTCAGCAGCATGTTGTTAACTAGCAGTAGAAACCTCTAAAAGGGATCAGCAGCATGTTAACTAGCAGTAGAAACCTCTAAAAAGGGATCAGCAGCATGTTGTTAACTAGCAGTAGAAACCTCTAAAAGGGGTCAGCAGCATGTTGTTAACTAGCAGTAGAAACCTCTAAAAGGGGTCAGCAGCATGTTGTTAACTAGCAGTAGAAACCTCTAAAGGGGTCAGCAGCATGTTAACCAGCAGTAAAAACCTCTAAAGGGGTCAGCAGCATGTTGTTAACTAGCAGTAGAAACCTCTAAAAGGGTCAGCAGCATGTTGTTAACTAGCAGTAGAAACCTCTAAAAGGGTCAGCAGCCTGTTAACTTGCAGTAGAAACCTCTAAAAGGATCATCAGCATGTTGTTAACTAGCAGTAGAAACCTCTAAAAGGGGTCAGCAGCATGTTGTTAACTCGCAGTAGAAACCTCTAAAGGGGTCAGCAGCATGTTAACTTGCAGTAGAAACCTCTAAAAGGGGCCAGCAGCATGTTAACTAGCAGTAGAAACCTCTAAAAGTGGTCAGCATCATGTTGTTAACTAGCAGTAGAAACCCTCTAAAAGGGGTCAGCAGCATGTTAACTAGCAGACAGCAGAGTCGCACAACTCAATCGCTGGTTGAAACTGTTTTCTGCCCCTCCCAAAAGATAGAATTTGTAGATAATTGGCCCTCTTTCTGGGACTCACCCACAAACAGGATCAAGCCTGACCTGCTGAGGGGTTATGGACTCCATCCTCGCTGGAGGGGTGCTCTCATCTTATCTACCAACATAGACAGGGCTCTAACTCCTCTAGCTCTACAATGAAATTGGGTGCAGGCCAGGAAGCAGGCTGTTTGCCAGCCTGCCAGCATAGTGGAGTCTGCCACTAGCACAGTCAGTGTAGTCAGCTCAGCTATCACCATTGAGACCGTGTCTGTGCCTCAACCTAGGTTGGGCAAAACTAAACATGGCGGTGTTCGCCTGAGCAATCTCACTAGGATAAAGACCACCTCCATTCCTGTCATTATTGAAAGAGATCATGATACCTCACATCTCAAAATAGGGCTACGTAATGTTAGATCCCTCACTTCAAAGGCAATTATAGTTAATGAACTAATCACTGATCATAATCTTGATGTGATTGGCCTGACTGAAACATGGCTGAAGCCTAATGAATTTACTGTGTTAAAAGAGGCCTCACCTCCTGGCTCCACTAGTGACCATATCCCCCGTGCATCCCGCAAAGGCGGAGGTGTTGCTAACATTTACGTTAGCAAATTTCAATTTACAAAAAAAAATGACGTTTTCGTCTTTTGAGCTTCTCGTCATGAAATCTATGCAGCCTACTCAATCACTTTTTATAGCCACTGTTTACAGGCCTCCTGGGTTCCCTGAATTCCTATAAGACCTTGTAGTCATGGCAGATAATATTCTAATCTTTGGTGACTTTAATATTCACATGGAAAAGTCCACAGACCCACTCCAAAAGGCTTTCGGAGCCATCATGTCTCTGGACCCACTCACTGTCACAGTCATACGCTGGACCTAGTTTTGTCCCATGGAATAAATGTTGTGGATCTTAATGTTTTCCTCATAATCCTGGACTATCGGACCACCATTTTATTACGTTTGCAATTGCAACAAATAATCTGCTCAGACCCCAACCAAGGAACATCAAAAGTCATGCTATAAATTCACAGACAACACAAAGATTCCTTGATGTCCTTCCAGATTCCCTCTGTCTACCCAAGGATGCCAGAGGACAAAAATCAGTTAACCACCTAACTGAGGAACTCAATTTAACCTTGCGCAATACCCTAGATGCAGTTGCACCCTAAAAATGAAAAACATTTCCCATAAGAAACTAGCTCCCTGGTACACAGAAAATACCCGAGTTCCGAAGCAAGCTTCAGAAAATTGGAACGGAAATGGCGCCACACCAAACTGGAAGTCTTCCGACTAGCTTGGAAAGACAGTACCGTGCAGTACCGAAGAGCCCTTACTGTTGCTCGATCATCCTATTTTTCTAACTTAATTGAGGAAAATAAGAACAATCCGAAATTCCTTTTTGATACTGTCGCAAAGCTAACTAAAAAGCAGCATTCCCCAAGAGAGGATGACTTTCACTTTAGCAAAAAGTAATCTGCGTATTCCTTCAAAGCTCAGTTGTCCTGAGTCTGCACAACTCTGCCAGGACCTAGGATCAAGAGAGAGATGCTCAAGTGTTTTAGTACTATATCTCTTGACACAATGATGAAAATAATCATGGCCTCTAAACCTTCAAGCTGCATACTGGACCCTATTCCAACTAAACTACTGAAAGAGCTGCTTCCTGTGCTTGGCCCTCCTATGTTGAACATAATAAATGGCTCTCTATCCACCGGATGTGTACCAAACTCACTAAAAGTGGCAGTAATAAAGCCTCTCTTGAAAAAGCCAAACCTTGACCCAGAAAATATAAAAAACTATCGGCCTATATCGAATCTTCCATTCCTCTCAAAGATTTTAGAAAAGGCTGTTGCGCAGCAACTCACTGCCTTCCTGAAGACAAACAATGTATACGAAATGCTTCAGTATGGTTTTAGACCCCATCATAGCACTGAGTCGGCACTTGGGAAGGTGGTAAATGACATTTTAATGGCATCGGACCGAGCTCTGCATATGTCCTCGTGCTCCTAGACCTTAGTGCTGCTTTTGATACCATCGATCACCACATTCTTTTGGAGACATTGGAAACCCAAATTGGTCTACACGGACAAGTTCTGGCCTGGTTTAGATCTTATCTGTCGGAAAGATATCAGTTTGCCTCTGTGAATGGTTTGTCCTCTGACAAATCAACTGTAAATTGCGGTGTTCCTCAAGGTTTCGTTTTAGAACCACTATTGTTTTCACTATATATTTTACCTCTTGGGGATGTTATTCGAAAACATAATGTTAACTTTCACTGCTATGCGGATGGCACACAGCTGTACATTTCAATGAAACATGGTGAAGCCCCAAAATTGCCATTGCTAGAAGCATGTGTTTCAGACATAAGGAAGTGGATGGCTGCAAACTTTCTACTTTTAAACTCGGACAAAACAGAGATGCTTGTTCTAGGTCCCAAGAAACAAAGAGATCTTCTGTTGAATCTGACAATTAATCTTAATGGTTGTACAGTCGTCTCAAATAAAACTGTGAAGGACCTCGGCGTTACTCTGGACCCTGATCTCTCTTGAAGAACATATCAAGACCATTTCAAGGACAGCTTTTTTTTCCATCTACGTAACATTGCAAAATCAGAAACTTTCTGTCCAAAAATGATGCAGAAAAATTAATCCATGCTTGTGTCACTTCTAGGTTACACTACTGCAATGCTCTACTTTCCGGCTACCCGGATAAAGCACTAAATAAACTTCAGTTAGTGCTAAATACGGCTGCTAGAATCCTGACTAGAACCAACCAATTTGATCATATTACTCCAGTGCTTGCCTCTCTACACTGGCTTCCTGTCAAAGCAAGGGCTGATTTCAAGGTTTTACTGCTAACCTACAAAGCATTACATGGGCTTGCTCCTACCTATCTCTCTGATTTGGTCCTGCCGTACATACCTACACGTACGCTACGGTCACAAGACGCAGGCCTCCTAATTGTCCCTAGAATTTCTAAGCAAACAGCTGGAGGCAGGGCTTTCTCCGATAGAGCTCCATTTTTATGGAACGGTCTGCCTACCCATGTCAGAGACGCAAACTCGGTCTCAACCTTTCTCTTCAGTCATATGATTGAGTGTAGTCTGGCCCAGGAGTGGGAAGGTGAACGGAAGGCTCTGGAGCAACGAACCGCCCTTGCTGTCTCTGCCTGGCAGGTTCCCCTCTTTCCACTGGTATTCTTTGTCTCTAACACTATTACAGGGGCTGAGTCACTGGCTTACTGGGGCTGTCTCAAGCCGTCCCTGGAAGGGTGCGTCACCTGAGTGGGTTGATTCACTGATGTGGTCATCCTCTCTGGGTTGGCGCCCCCTTGGGTTGTGCCATGGCGGAGATCTTTGTGGGCTATACTCAGCCTTGTCTCAGGATGGTAAGTTGGTGGTTGAAGATATCCCTCTAGTGGTGTGGGGGCTGTGCTTTGGCAAAGTGGGTGGGGTTATATCCTTCCTGTTTGGCCCTGTCCGGGGTATCATCAGATGGGGCCACAGTGTCTCCTGACCCCTCCTGTCTCAGCCTCCAGTATTTATGCTGCAGTAGTTTATGTGTCGGGGGGCTAGGGTCAGTTTGTTATATCTGAAGTACTTCTCCTGTCCTATTCGGTGTCCTGTGTGAATCTAAGTGTGCGTTCTCTAATTCTCTCCTTCTCTCTCTCTTTGTCTATCTCGGAGGACCTGTGCCCTAGGACCATGCCCCAGGACTACCTGACATGATGACTCCTTGCTGTCCCCAGTCCACCTGGCCGTGCTGCTGCTCCAGTTTCAACTGTTCTGCCTTATTATTATTTGACCATGCTGGTCATTTATGAACATTTGAACATCTTGGTCATGTTCTGTTATAATCTCCACCCGGCACAGCCAGAAGAGGACTGGCCACCCCACATATGCTCTCTCTAATTCTCTCTTTTCTTTCTCTCTCTCGGAGGACCTGAGCCCTAGGACCATGCCCCAGGACTACCTGACATGATGACTCCTTGCTGTCCCCAGTCCACCTGACCGTGCTGCTGCTCCAGTTTCAACTGTTCTGCCTTATTATTATTCGGCAATGCTGGTCATTTATGAACATTTGAACATCTTGGCCATGTTCTGTTATAATCTCCACCTGGCACAGCTAGAAGAGGACTGGCCACCCCACATAGCCTGGTTCCTCTCTCGGTTTCTTCTAAGTTTTGGCCTTTCTAGAAGTTTTGGCCACCGTTTCTACACCTGGATTGCTTGCTGTTTGGGGTTTTAGGCTGGGTTTCTGTACAGTACTTTGAGATATCAGCTGATGTACGAAGGGCTATATAAATAAATTTGATTTGATTTGATTTAGAAACCTCTAAAAGGGGTCAGCAGCATGTTGTTAACTAGCAGTAGAAACGTCTATCAGGGGGTAAGCAGCATGTTAACTAGCAGTAGAAACCTCTAAAAGGGGTCAGCAGCATGTTAATAGCAGTAGAAACCTCGAAAAGGGGGCAACAGCATGTTGTTAACTAGAAACCTCTAAAGGGGTCAGCAGCATGTTAATTAACTAGCAGTAGAAACCTCTAAAGGGTCAGCAGCATGTTAACTAGCAGGAGAAACCTCTAAAGGGGTCAGCAGCATGTTAACTAGCAGTAGAAACCTCTAAAAGGGGTCAGCAGCATGTTAACTAGCAGTAGAAACCTCTAAAAGGGGTCAGCAGCATGTTAACTAGCAGTAGAAACCTCTAAAAGGGGTCAGCAGCATGTTAACTAGGTGGGCTACAAACATTGAAGAATGAAGCTTGCCCCTTTTTCTGACAAACTCTTTCAAATGGTAATCAGTGGAGTTTTCTGGCTATGGTAAACAGTGGAGTTTTCTGGCTACGGTAACCAGTGGTGTTTTCTGGCTGTGTTAACCAGTCGTGTTTTCTGGCTGTGGTAACCAGTTGAGTTTTCTGGCTGTGTTAACCAGTGGTGTTTTCTGGCTGTGTTAACCAGTGGTGTTTTCTGTCTGTGGTAACCAGTGTTTTTATTTATTTATTTATTCATTTCACCTTTATTTTACCAGGTCGGCCAGTTGAGAACAAGTTCTCATTTGCAACTGTGACCTGGCCAAGATAAAGCATAGCAATTCAACACATACAACAACACAGAGTTACACATGGAATAAACAGAACATAGTCAATAATACAGTAAAACAAAAGAAAACAAAACGTCTATATACAGTGAGTGCAAATGAGGTAAGATAAGGAAGTAAATAGGCCATGGTGGCGAAGTAATTACAATATAGCAATTAAACACTGGAATGGTAGATCGGCAGAAGATGAATGTGCAGTGCAGGTAGAGATACTGGGGTGCAAAGGTGCAAAATAAATCAATAAATAAATACAGTATGGGGATGAGTAGGTAGATAGATGGACTGTTTACAGATGGGCTATGTACAGGTGCAGTGATCTGTAAGCTGCTCTGACAGCTGGTGCTTAAAGCTAGTGAGGGAGATGTGAGTCTCCAGCTTCAGTGAATTTTACAATTCGTTCCAGTCATGGGCAGCAGAGAATTGGAATGAATGGCTTTGGGGGTGACCAGTGAGATATACCTGCTGGAGCGTGTGCTACGAGTGGGTGCTGCTATGGTGACCAGAAAGCTGAGATAAGGCGGGGCTTTACCTAGCAGAGACTTGAATATAACCTGTAGCCAGTGGGTTTGGCGACGAGTATGAAGCGAGGGCCAGGCAACGAGAGCGTACAGGTCGCAGTGGTGGGTAGTATATGGGGCTTTGGTGACAAAACGGATGGCACTGTGATAGACTGCATCCAGTTTGTTGAGTAGAGTGTTGGAGGCTATTTTATAGATGACATCACCGAAGTCGAGGATCGGTAGGATGGTCAGTTTTACGAGGGTATGTTTGGCAGCATGAGTGAAGGATGCTTTGTTGCGATACAGGAAGCCGATTCTAGATTTAATTTTGGATTGGAGATGTTTAATGTGAGTGTGGAAGGAGAGTTTACAGTCTAACCAGACACCCAGGTATTTGTAATTGTCCACGTATTCTAAGTCAGAGCCGTCCAGAGTAGTGATGCTGGATGGGCGAGCAGGTGCGGGCAGCGATCGATTGAATAGCATGCATTTAATTTTACTTGCGTTTAAGAGCAGTTGGAGGCCACAGAAGGAGAGTTGTATGGCATTGAAGCTCGTCTGGAGGTTAGTTAACACAGTGCCCAAAGAGGGGCCAGAAGTATACAGAATGGTGTCGTCTGCGTAGAGGTGGATCAGAGAATCACCAGCAGCAAGAGCGACATCATTGATGTATACAGAAAAGAGAGTCGGTCCGAGAATTGAACCCTGTGGCACACCCATAGAGACTGCAAGAGATCTGGACAACAGACCCTTCGATTTGACACACTGAACTCTATCAGAGAAGTAGTTGGTAAACCAGGCAAGGCAATCATTTGCTGGAAACCAAGGCTGTAAGTCAATAAGAATGTTGTGATTGACAGAGTCGAAAGCCTTGGCCAGGTCGATGAATACGGCTTCACAGTAATGTCTCTTATCGATGGCGGTTATGATATCGTTTAGGACCTTGAGCGTGGCTGAGGTGCACCCATGACCAACTCTGAAACCAGATTGCATAGCGGAGAAGGTATGGTGGGATTCAAAATGGTCAGTAATCTGTTTGTTAACTTGGCTTTTGAAGACCTTAGAAAGGCAGGGCAGGATGGATATAGGTCTGTAGCAGTTTGGGTCGAGAGTGTCACCCCCTTTGAAGAGGGGATGACCGCGGCAGCTTTCCAATCTTTGGGAATCTCAGACGATACTAAAGAGAGTTTGAACAGGCTAGTAATAGGGGTTTCAACAATTTCAGCAGATAAATTTTAGAAAGAGAGGTCCAGATTGTCTAGCTTTTCTGGCTATGGTAACCAGTGGAGATCTCTGGCTATGGTAACCAGTGGAGATCTCTGGCTATGGTAACCAGCGGAGATCTCTGGCTATGGTAACCAGCGGAGATCTCTGGCTATGGTAACCAGCGGAGATCTCTGGCTATGGTAACCAGCGGAGATCTCTGGCTATGGTAACCAGCGGAGATCTCTGGCTATGGTAACCAGTGGAGATCTCTGGCTATGATAACCAGTGGAGATCTCTGGCTATGGTAACCAGTGGAGATCTCTGGCTATGGTAACCAGTGGAGATCTCTGGCTATGGTAACCAGCGGAGATCTCTGGCTATGGTAACCAGTGGAGATCTCTGGCTATGGTAACCAGTGGAGATCTCTGGCTATGATAACCAGTGGAGATCTCTGGCTATGGTAACCAGTGGAGATCTGGCTATGGTAACCAGTGGAGATCTCTGGCTATGGTAACCAGCGGAGATCTCTGGCTATGGTAACCAGCGGAGATCTCTGGCTATGGTAACCAGTGGAGATCTCTGGCTATGGTAACCAGTGGAGATCTCTGGCTATGGTAAACAGTGGAGATCTCTGGCTATGGTAACCAGTGGGTTTGTGTTATAGAAATAAAGAACACATTTTATAAAATGACTAAAACGTAATTCTCCTTACCTGACCACATCTAAAAACAAAGTGATAGGTGAGAATAATTTAGTCCCAACCTACAAGCTGGTCCTGGGTTAATGTCTAAAGTACTTTAGTCCCAACCTACAAGGTGTTCCTGGGTTAATGTCTAAAGTACTTTAGTCCCAACCTACAAGGTGGTCCTGGGTTAATGTCTAAAGTACTTTAGTCCCAACCTACAAGGTGTTCCTGGGTTAATGTCTAAAGTACTTTAGTCCCAACCTACAAGGTGTTCCTGGGTTAATGTCTAAAGTACTTTAGTCCCAACCTACAAGCTGGTCCTGGGTTAATGTCTAAAGTACTTTAGTCCCAACCTACAAGCTGGTCCTGGGTTAATGTCTAAAGTACTTTAGTCCCAACCTACAAGGTGTTCCTGGGTTAATGTCTAAAGTACTTTTGTCCCAACCTACAAGCTGGTCCTGGGTTAATGTCTAAAAGTACTTTAGTCCCAACCTACAAGGTGGTCCTGGGTTAATGTCTAAAGTACTTTAGTCCCAACCTA